>NC_138551.1:92702725-92845225 GCF_964273705.1 Natrix helvetica
GATAGAGATAGAGATAGAGATAGATAGATAGATAGATAGATAGATAGATAGATAGATAGATAGATAGATAGATAGATAGATAGATAGATAGATAGATGATAGATGATAGATAGATAGATAGATAGAGATAGATAGATAGATAGATAGATAGATAGATAGATAGATAGATAGATATTGTGTTGCATTTTTGCTGATAAATAAATGAAGGGAGACAGTATAGATCTAGTTCAAGCTATTTAGTTCTCATCAGCTAGCCATACCCTTACCGGGGTTCAAACGAGCTGTTTTTACATATCAGGCAGTTATATTAACCTCTAAGCCACAAGCTCTCCTCCCTTATCAGCTGTGCCAGGGGAATGATTATTTTTTTTTGTCAAAGCACCTGGTATGCCCAAAGTCCCTTCCGACTCTGTTATTCTGTTACTTTGTTTGATGCTGGATGAATGGTGGCATGATGATTTGAAAGGCAGCTAACTCTCTGGTCCAAGCAATGATAAAAACCCAGTAAAATGTTGATCTTTATTCTAATGTTCATTCTAATGTCATAAAAATGGAATTATGAACAACATAGAAAATACTTGACTTACAACAGTTCGTTTGGTAACATTTCAAAGTTGCAATGCTACTGAAAAAGGAGACTTTTTCATATTTACAAACATTGCAGCATCCCTGGGGTCATATGGCCAACCTTTAGACACTTGGCAAACTGACACGTATTTATGATGGATGCAGAATCCTGGGATCACATGATCACCTTTTGCAACCTTCTGAAAAGCAAAGTCAATTGGGAAGCCTCATTCCCTTAACGGCCATGTTGCTATCTTCACAACGGCAGTGATTCACTTAACAACAGTGGGAATAAAGGTCGTAAAATGGGGCAAAACTCAATCAACAACTTTCTTGCTCAGCAATGGAAACTTTGGACTCAATTGTGCTCGTAATCCGATGACTACCATAATCCGATAACTTGTTTCCGTAGTATCCATGCTTTTATAGCAGACTAGCCGATAACCCGGCATTGCCCAGGTATTTATTTATAGGGGGAAAATGTCCAGACCAAATGTAATTTTTAATGTTGAATTTTCCCCCTTTACAGACTTCACACTACCCCCCTGTGGAGTACTGTGAAGCTATTACTATGGCAACTCCACTGCGCTGTACAGTAGAATCCATTTTATGGCAGTACAGTAGAAGCCATTTAAAGGCACAACAGGCTGTATCTTAACAGAACACAGACCCCTGGGTGGATGGGTTAGGGATGTCTTATCCCCATAGTATTTGTTTCCAGAGAGTAAGTCATCTGTGTACCAAGTTTGGTTGAAATTGCTCAAGGCGTTCCAGAGTTATGCTGGAACATACACACACACACACACAGAGAGAGAGCCGTTTTTATATATATAGAGATGTTGTTAATGTTCTGTGGTTCTTCAGATGTTGTTCAGTTACAATGCTCCTGATTTTGGATGATGGAGAGGTGATCTCCCTTTGCTGGCAATTGTAATCCAACTACATTTGGAGAGCAGCAGGAAGTGGGACACCAGGTCAGAAAAAGACTATAAATAAATCTCATCCCAATGTTCTTTGCCCCTACCATTTCCTTCTACCAAGATGCTCTCTTTTGTAAAGTCTTCAGAACAATGTCTAATAGCCTCTAATATTAATTGGATCTGAGAGCAACGTGATTCATTAGTTAATTTTTTTCCCCCAGAAAGCAGAAATCCCTAATCAGATTTAATCTGATCCCTCAATGCCGCCTATGCTGTTAGTGCTAAATCAAATAACAATAGCATCCATGGTTTGAATGGAAAGCATTGTCTGATCTCTAAAAGACAGCTTGGCCCAAAATATATCTTGAATTTAAGGGGGGGGGGGGGATACCGTATTTTTCAGGCTATAAAATGCACCGGGGTATAAGATGCATCAAGATTTTGAAGAGGTAAATTAAAAAAAAAGTTTTTGCCCTCCCTGGGAGGCCCCAGGAGCACTCTGCAGGCCTCCCAAACCCTCTGCACACCCCATTTTTTTGTTTAAAAGGGGCATGCAGAGAGTTGAGAGGCCTGCAAAGTGCTCCTGGGGGCTGGGGGGGGGGGGGGGAAATGCGACACACATGGGGTTGGAAGGCAAAAAACAGGCCAGTTTTTCACAAACATAGGAAGTGCAGAAGGTGTGGGAGGCCTGTAGAGTGCTCCTGGGGGCTGGGGAGGGCAAAAAACAGCCCGGTTTTGTGAAAAACAGCTCAATTTCTTGCTCCTTTTTGCCCTCCTTAGCCCCCAGGAGCATTTTTCAGGCCTCCCAAACCCTCTGTGTGTCCATTTTTGTGAAAAATGTGATGTGCGGGGCAAGGTTTCAGGAGGCCAAAAATGCTGTATTCAGTGTATAAGATGCACCCAGATTTTCACCCTCTTTTTTGGGGGGGAGGTTTATCTTATACTCCAAAACATATGGTAATCTATGTACGGTGGGCCACATTTTTTTAAAAAAATCATAATGGAGGTGCTCCATTCCCATTGTTTTTCTCATCATCCATCTTGAAATAATGAAGAAATAGTGAAATTAAACTCTTAGGACATAAAGAAGTTGAACTTTTTCACTGTGAACCTTTAGACATTTTCTGGGCGGCTGTTCAATTTGAATATGCTATTCCCATTTTAACATTTTAAAAACTCCCTACCTTAAATGGACAATTATTCCTGAACCAGATACTCCTTTTGGCATTCCCTCCAACGTTCAGTTGAAAAGTGCCTCCTTTTCAGCATTAAGTCCCAACAGCCTGTTTCCAGATGGGTTCAATTGCAATCTGTCCTTTGGTCCATTGTGTCTGATATAAGTATCTTCTTATGCTTAATTTGAAATCTTTCTCCAACCATGCCTTCCCACCCCTTCCTTTTCTTATTTTGAGATAGCATCCAACCTTTCAGAGAAAGTTATGGATAACAGAAAAGAATTGTAGGAGATTGCCATGCTGAACCTGAGGGAGGGGTCAAACATGTCATTAGTCTCGACTCCCTTCATGCATACAAGAGATGTAAGTCTAACCAACTTTGAATTCCACTGATTCTTATCCTCTGTCAACTCCCTTTGACCGTTAGTAGTTCAGATTCTTGTAGAGAACTTTACCATACAATGTTGTTGTTAGTTGTGAAGTCGTGTCTGACATATTGCAATCCCATGGACAACGTTCCTCCAGGCCTTCCTGTCCTCTATCATCCTCTGGAATCCATTTAAGCTCATGTCTACTGCTTCGGTGACTCCATCCAGCCACCTCATTCTCTGTTGTCCCTTTTTTCTTTTGCCCTCCATCTTTCGCAGCATTGGGCTCTTCTCCAATGAGTCCTTCCTTCTCATTAGGTGGCCAAAGTATTGGATTAGCATACAATAAACCTATATATATATATATATTGCTCAAGCAGCCAACCCTATATTATTTCAGACAAATGGTTGTCCAGTCTCTTCATACAAATCTCCAGTGATGGAGCCCACAACTTCTGAAGGCAAGCTGTTTCACTGATCAATTGTTCTCACTGTCAGGAAATTCCTCCTTAGTTCTACGTTGCTTCTCTCCTTGAATACCGGCAGTTTCCATCCATCCTTCTTGTCCTGACTTCATGTGCTTTGGAGAATAGGTTGACTCCCTCTTCTTTGTGTCAGCCCCTCAAATGCTGGAAAACTGCTATCATGTCACCCCTAATCCTCCTTTTTATTAGATTAGACATACCCAGTTCCTGCAACATGTTCTTCATATGTTTTAACCTCCAGTCCCCTAATCATCTTTGTTGCTTTGTTAGAACATAAGCTCCTCACTTTCACTCCCTTGTCCAGCAACATCAATTTTGTTTCTAAGAGCTCAAAACCAACTTCTTCTGCTTCACCAGTGCTGGTATGCATCCCACATGTTGACTATACTCCAAAACTCTTGAAGAATGTATGAAATCCACCTTTAAGATTTGAAGTCAGTACAATAGACTTCAAAGTGTTCCCAGAGGATTACACATATCCCACATGATTTGAATCATCCAAGGATTGGGCCTGTGTCCTTCCCCAGAAAAAGAAACTGCAATGATCAGAGAAGGAAAAAGATAAAGTGAGGGAAGCCCCATTGGGTAGAAAACATATTGATCAAAGGAGCTAACTGTCCATGGAGGGATTGTGGTATGTGTTCTGACCTAGGCTTCCCAAGAGCATGAAGCAAACTCCTTGTTCCGACAAAAACCCTTTTATTAATTTACTGTGAATTCTGCTCATTCACATCCAGCAAAGTATTTCAAGGGAGGATTTGCAGTCATAGTCCTTATCTGTCTTGGAGAGCTGCTAGACTGATATCTACAGAACTTGGCAAGGAGCCTCGGAGAGTCACGAACCAATTAAGGACAATAATTGTCTCCTGCAAACTCCAGTCCCCCTTTGCTCCTCTTTTATTTCCTCTGAGAGGGGCCATTCATTGTCCACCTGTGGCCTCACTCCCAAATCAACCCCTGTTCTTTAGCTGTTCCCTTCATCTGGCAACTCTGCCCATGTGCACACTGGGAACAGGCTCCAGCTGTTCATCTGCTTCACTGATGTCTGACTCTGTAGGCAGCTGAAAACTGGCATACAACTCTAGTCCCCTCTCTGCCTCCGACACAGAGCCCTCATCAGAGCCTTCCCCGGACTCCAGGACTGGCTTAGGTTCCTCCCCAACCTCCTCACTGTCCGAATCTGCTGCCAGCTCCACTGGCAGGCCACAACAGTATGCTCCAGAAATTTAAATGTCTTTCCTCATGTTTACCTTTGAATGTTGGAGTTTCTTTGGAGGCTTGTACTGTAGAAATACCTGGTTCCAAACATATATCCTGTCCTTGGTGATCTCTGAGAAAAATGGGGCAAGCAAGTAGCGAGGGAATTTTAGTCAGTTCAGCAAAACTGCATTCTTTATATTAATGTTATCCTAGCTGCGGGGTGAAAAATGTAAACCTGTTCCAAGTCTTTTAACATACAGTGATTCACTCATACACTTGGATGTATCCAGGTAGCGCTTGACTTAATGACCACAACTGAGCCCAACATTTCTGTTGCTAAGCTAAGCAAGGAAGTTGTTAAGTGAGTTTTGCCCCGTATTACGACCTTTCTTTTCTGCCAACCTAGCAGTTCGAAAGCATGTAAAAATGCAAGTAGAAAAATAGGAACCACCTTTGGTGGGAAGGTAGCAGCATTCTGTGCACCTTCAGCATTTAGTCATGCCGGCCATATGACCACGGAGACGTCTTCGGACAGCGCTGGATCTTCTGCTTTGAAATGGAGATGAGCACCGCCCCCTAGAGTCGGGAACAATTAGCACATATGTGCAAGGGGAACCTTCACCTTTACCTTATGATCTTTCTTGCCTCAGTTAAGTGAATTACTGCAGTTGTTAAGCTAGCCAACTCGTTGTTAAATGAATCTGGCTTCCCTGTTGACTTTGTCGGAAGGTCCCAAAAGGGGATCACAAGACCCCGGGACACTGCAACCGTCATAAATATGAACCAGTTGCCACGCATCTGAATTTTGATCATGTGACCAGGGGGACGCTTCAAATATTGTAAATGTAAAAATGATCATATGTCGCTTTTTTCAGTGCCGTTGTAACTTCAAACGGACACTAAATGAACTGTTGTAAGTTGAACATTACCTGTATATGAAAACCTAGTTAATGCGTAAAACCAACAGCTCAATTAAGCTTCCAAACCCTCTGTTATCAAACTATTTATGGTATTTCGCTCTCAGAAAGTCCGCCACGGCTTCTGATCTACCATAAGTCACCACAATAGTTGTCTCTCTGACTCATCCAGGATCAAATCATCCTCAGTTGATTCTTAATACCAAAGCATTTCTATAAGATGGCAATGTGAGTTTTTCCAATGAAATAAAATGAGGTTGCGTTTAGTTCCTGGTAACTTCATGGACACACTCTGTTGTGGCCCGCCAGTGGCCAGCGGAACTGGCAGCAGTTTCGGACAGTGAGGATGTTGGGGAGGAACATGGGCCAGTCCTGGAGTCTGGGGAAGGCTCTGATGAGGGCTCTGTGTCGGAGGCAGAGAGGGGGCCAGGGCCGTATGCCAGTTATCAGTTGCCTTCAGAGTCAGACATCAGTGGGTTCCCAGTGTGTGCATGTGCAGAGTTGCCAGACAAAGGGAACAGCTAAAGAACAGGGGTCGACTTGTGAGTAAGGCCACAGTGGATGAACAATGAATGGCCCCTCCCAGAGAAAATAAAAGAGGAGCAAAAGGGGAGGGGAGTTTGCAGGAGACAATGAATTCACTTAATTGGTTCGTGACTCTCCCTTGCCAGGTTTTGCAGATATCGCCCTGGCAGCTCTCCAAGCCAGATAAGGTCTGTGACTGTAAATCCTCCCTTGAAAGACTTTGCTGGATGTGAATGAGCAGAATTCACAGTCAATTAATAAAAGGGGGTTTGTCAGGACAAAGAGTTTGCTTCACGCTCTCGGGAAGCCTCGGTCAGACCTCACTCATGGAGCTTCCTTGAAGCAGTGTGGGGGGACACTTCTTCTGGGTCTCCTGGCCATAAGTGTACAAAAATGTTTATAAGTCACATTTTCAGTGCCGTTGTTACTTCAAATGGTCATTAAACTAACTGTTGCAAGTTAAGGACTATCTGTAAAATCTTTTGTGTATCTATCTGTAAAATCTTTTGTGTAATCTTTTGTGTATCATCTGAATACATACTGGAATGCAATGCAATGGCCCTTAGAGTACAATTCTTCCGCCGGTATAAATAAGACTACAGTGCGGACAAAACCAGTCAACTTCTAATCAAAGGTAACTGCTTTGAACTCCTTCTTTCCAAAATAAATGTAGGGTTTTTTTTCCCCCTTTTAATTCTCATTTTGCAAGCTTTCCTTCAGCACACTGCATCCAATAATAAGTGTGGCGATGCAGAAATGGCATTCTTCTTCTGATTATTATTATTTTGTTTAATTCAGGATGTGAGAGAATATGTCTGTACGATAAAAAGTGAAAGATCGCAGCTCGGCCAGCTGAATAATTGCAGTGAGAACACTTGCAAATTTGCTCAAACTGGGATCCAGCGCTGTAAATGTTGAGTTTTATCATTTGTGTCTAATATGGAAATGGGGGGTTGATGTTAATAACTGGCAGGTATTTATGAGAACATAACAGGGATCACTTTCCATTTCCAAGTTTTTTTTTAATAAAAGTTTTTTTTTATTTTTTATTTTCAAAACAAAAACAACACATCCTTCTTTACATACTGTAGAAAGTGTATCAGTTGGTTACAAAAAGGCTTACGTGCATCTCTTCCACAGTCCACTAACTCTTAACACTTTCCATTTCCAAGTTAAAGGTTTGCTAACATGAAATTAAATAAGAGGGATCAAAATTATTTTTTTTACAAGGATAATAGTTGTTAACTGGAAGCAGTAGTTGTAATTATTCTAGCTTGCCGTAAGAAAAGTGCCACATAAAATTGAATAAAAGGTCACATTGTCCCTGTTCCAACAGAAAAGAATATATGTAGCTCAGGGTTGAACCGTGGAGTCCTTAGCTGGTTGTTTCCTTGTAGACATTTCTTTACCTGACTAGTCAATAATATCAGTGTCAGTGAGTGTGGGGTTTGCTCAACCCAGGGGTGAAATTCAGCAGGTTCGGGAGAACGGATAGCTGAAATTTTGAATAGTCCCGTCAAATACCATCTCTGGCTGGGCTTGCCCCCATCTATTCTCTGCCAGCTGATCGGGAGGGAATGGAGATTTTGCAGCATCCTTCCCCTGCCATGCCCACCAAGCCACACCCACAGAACCGGTAGTAAAAAAAAAATGAATTTCACCACTGGCTCAACCCATGAAAAGCATAAAGCATTCAAGTAATCTCAGAAATAACCAAAACATTACCACATCAGTGGTGGTTTCCTACCGGTTTGCCCGGGTTTGGCCGAACTGGTAGTAGCTTGGCAGCCTGGGTTGCCCAGGCCTGCCATGCCCCTGAACCAGTTTTCCTGATGACGCCGTAGGTGCCGCCATCTTGTTTTTTGCTTCTGCGCATGCACAGAGTAACTTTAGTTGTGCTGCACAGACGCACATGGTGCGCCCCTAAGCGAACTGGCAGTAGTCTCTGCTGGAACCCACCACTGTACCACATGGTATCACCGTAGCACACAAAGCAACAAAAATTGCTAAATGGGGAAATTGTTAAGTGAATTTTGCTCCATTTTACAACCTTGTTTGTCACAGTTAAGCGAATCACTGCACTTGTTAAGTCGGTAGCACAGTTGTTAAAGTGAATCCTGCTTCCCCATTGACTTTGCTTTGTCGGAAGGTCACAAAAGGGGATTGCAGGTACCCCGGGACTCTACAACCATCATAAATATGAGCCAGTTGCCAAGGGTCCGGATATTGATCATGTGACCACAGGAATGCTGCCACGGTCATAAGTGGCAAAACGGTCATTCATCACTTTTTTCAGGGCACTTTTTTTTTAACTTCGAATGGTCAGTAAACAATCTGTTGTAAGTCGAGGTGTCATCGGTTCAGTTCTGAAATGGAAAGTTAAGACGAAGCCTCACTTGGAAGAGAATTTGCGATCATGAGCGGCGAGCAGTTTCAAAACTCACTTGTTCAAATTTCCAGTTGCTGGCTACATGACAGGACTTCTTCTAAAAACGAACAGCGGAAGAAAAAAAAAGATTTAAATTTTGCTGTGCAGATGGCCGTTATTCACACAGATCACACGCTGGCCTTTCTGGCAGAAGAATTTTACCAAAATGATACGAAAGCATCAGAGTTTCATTCTGGTTATGTCTGGTCTGTAGCAACAACGGTTCGAAGAAGGTACCATATATATACAGTATAAGACGCACCTTTTCCCCTCAAAAAAGAGGGTGAAAATCTGGGTGTGTCTTATGCACTGAATAAAGCATTTTTGGCCTCCCAAAACCCCGTCCCCTTCACCAAAGTGGACGCGCAGAACATTTGGGAGGCCTGCAAAGTGCTCCTGTGGCAAAAACGAGCGGAAAACAGCCCATTGTTTGCTCATTTTTGGCCCCCCCAGCCCCCAGGAGCACTCTAGAAACCTCCTAAAGGCTACACATGCCCTTTTCTGGACAAAAAACAGGCCCTTTTTCACAAAAAACGGGCCGTTTTTGGGAGGTCTGCAGAGTGCAAAACCTTTTTTTAAAAAAATTTGCCTCTTCAAAATCTTGGTGCATCTTATATTCCGGTGCGTCTTATACTCTGAAAAATATGGTAGCTGGTTGAAAAAGAGTTCAGAATCGGTCAGTTTTGCTACTTCACATTTTACAGGATTCCCTAAGGCTGTGCACAATTGCTGTGTTGTGCGGTGCCTTTCTTTCCTCTTCCCCCTCTTGTGTTTCTGCTTCCCTTCCTTCAAATCACTAATTCGATCCGCAGCCATGTATCACAGCAAAATCTCTTGCTAAAGTCAAATCCAAAAGGGGCCGAGAAATGCTTGTTGTTAATCTGGACAATGTCCTATTTTTGACTCTCGCAATTAGATGGTTGGGCAATCCTCAATTGTATATCGGGATTAGCAACGGCTTTCTAAATCTGCCCCAGATTTGATCTGGAAGCAGACCCTGTAGTTATGTAAGAATGATCTGTTGGTGGAGGCAAGGGGTTCAAACCTCCATTTGAAATATGTGATTTCTAGTCTTTATCCATCTTGTTAGGATTATCCTCTCTAGCTTGCCATTTGCAGGGTGCGCGTAATTTCTTTTTTAACAGGGGTAAATAATATTTCTGTGACTGTGCCAATGAGGGAGAGGATCTTCCTAAGAATCTCACTTCAGATTCCCTTTTGTTTGAGGCATCCCCCCCCCCAAAAAAAAAAACAGGGAGAAGAATTTAACAGATGTGAGACTTTGTTTAACAAGAATGAGAATCCACAGGAAAAAAGGGAGGGAGGGAGGGAAGGAGTTGTGGCATCTTCCCTAAAATGTTTGAGAAACAAACGTCGGAGATTCTGATATGATTTATTTTATTTATTAGAATTTGTCAAACAAAAACGAGAACAAGAATTAAAAAAAACACACCACAATGACAGGGACGATATGCACTTTAGTGCACTTATGCATGCCCACTCTACTGATGCTCTGGAAGAGCAAAGCTATCTGTCTTTGCAGGATTATTATTTCTGTTGCTTTTGTGGAAAAAAATTGATCCTGTAACATTCCCATCTTTGTGAATTGAAGGAAGCCACATTCTGGACTGTTTCACACCTTTAGCAAAAAAAAAAAAAAACAGGCTGATTCAGAGGTAAAAGGTAAAAGGTTTTCCTGTCCAGTCATGTCCAATTCTATGGCACTGTTCTGGCCCACCAGTGGCCAGCAGAGCTGGCAGCAGATTCAGACAGTGAGGAGGTCGGGGAGGAACATGGGCCAGTCCTGGAGTCTGGGGAAGGCTCTGATGGGGGCTCTGCATCAGAGGCAGAGAGGGGGCCAAGGTCATCTGGCAGTTATCAGCTGCCTTCAGAGTCAGACATCAGCAAGGCAGACAAACAGCTGGAGCCTGTTCCTAATGTGCGCATGCACAGAGTTGCCAGATGAAGGGAACAGCTAAAGAACAGGGGTCGACTTGGGAGTAAGGCTACAGGTGAATGATGAATGGCCCCTCCCAGAGGAAACAAAAGAGCAGTGAAAGAGGAGTGGAGTTTGCAGGAGGCGATTAGTTCGCTTAATTGGTTGGTGACTCTCCGAGACTCTTTGCCAAGTTTGCAGATATCAGCCTGTCAGCTCTCCAAGCCAGATAAGGTCTGTGACTGTAAATCCTCCCTTAAAAGACTTTGCTGGATGTGAATGAGCAGAATTCACAGTAATTTAATAAAATGATTTTTTGTCGGGACAAGGAGTTTGCTTCAGGCTCTGGGAAGCCCCGGTTAGAACACATACAGCAGTGAGGCAGAGGAACAGCCGGAGCCTGTTTCCAGTGTGTGCATGCACAGAGTTGCCAGAAGAAAAGAACAGGTAAGAAATCAGGGCCAATTTGGGATTAAAGCCACAGGTGAATGGCTCCTCCCATAGGAAGTAAAAGAGGAGTGAAAAGGGAATGGACTTTTGCAGGAAACAATTAGTTCATTCTTTCATTGTTTCAGGAGTGTGAAAATCTGTCCGTGAATCTCAGAGACTCTGTGCCAAGTCTTTCCTTGCACAGCACTGCATTTGGAAAATATTTATATGGCAGATTTCCAAGCTAGATAAGGCCTGTTGTCATAAATTCACCTTTGAAAGACTGTTTTTAGGGCCTTTGCTGAATGTGAATGAGAGGAATTCACATTCATCTAATAAAAGGGGTTTTGTTGGGAGCGGGAATCTGCTTTGTGCTTTCTGGGGAAGCCTAAGTCAGAACAGGCACAGTTCTCATCTCCATTTCTTGGCCAAGGGAGCAAGCGTTGCCTGAAGACACTTCCATTATCATGTGGCCAGCAGGGCTATACGCCAATGGCACACAGAGAATGCTGTTACCTTCCCACCAAAGTGGTACCTGTTTATCTACTCACATTCACATGCTTTTGAAGTGCTAGGTAGGCGGGAACAAAGAGTGGGAGCTCATCCCATTTCATGGAGCTTGGGTCTTAAACGGGGGTTTTCAGCAGGGGAAGGACACTGTAAAATGTCCATTTCCATCCCACTCCAGGGCAAGGATATTGTAAAATCTCCATTCCCTCCCCACCTCACTAACCTGCTTTCCAGCTCTGTTCTCCTGTGCAGGGCAACAGAAGAAGACCCAGCCAATCAGCTGGGACTCGGGAGGCAGCGAATAGATAGGGGCAGGGGCAGCCAGAGGTGGTATTTGCCAATTCTCCAAACTACTCAAAATTTCCACTACCAGTTCACTAGAACCATCAAAATGGGAGATATATATTCAATGGTGGGATTCAGCCAGTTCACACCACTTCGGGAGAACTGGTTGTTAACTTTCTGAGCAGTTTGGTGAACTGCTTGTTGGAAGAAACCATTAGGGCAGAGAACAGGTTATTAAATTGAATCCCACTACAGCATATATTTACCTTCATTCATAAGTTTCCATCTCTTCTGTTAGTGTGTGGTTTGTGACATCTTTCCAGAAAGGTTACTTCATTCAAACTTTGATGTGAAGGCAAACTGGGAAGTTTCTTTGTTTGAAATAAATAACAGTAATGCTTACAGGGGCTTCAAGCTTTTGATGACTTTGTTGTATCTAAGGACTATGTTAGAAGTTCTGAAGATCAGGTAGCTTTTGTCTTCTAAATCTCCTTTCCTGGTTTAAGAATGATGTCTCTTTAATATGATTCAGCCCTTCTTCCAGAGTGACAGCTTGTCATAGAGTTTTCTCTGCTCATCTATCAATATCTCCAGCTTGCCTGCCAAAGGAGAGATGGATGAAACTTACAATCCAGCGGCTTGCTTATTGTGAGTCGGAGGGGGAAAAAATGCCATTGATCTTCTCAATCAAAGTGTGTTCTTTTCACAGCTTGCCAGTGCAAGCACACTGTTGTCTCTTAGTCAAGGCTAATTAGCTAATAATTTAAGGCAGGGGAGAAGGCCGTTTTAATTTAATTCAGTGTTGGGGAAAACAGATGATCAGGTTTAGAGCAGGAAGTAACTTTTCAACTTGGCTGAAAAAAAACAATTCCAACTTTTCCACTGGCCATTTCTAGATCTTCCCTTAGACAGAAAAAAATGTGTTCTTATTTGAGTGGTTGAGTGGAGTCCTGGCTTTCATGTTTTATAACACAGAACAGAACAGAACAGAACAGAACAGAATAGAATAGAATAGAATAGAATAACAGAATTGGAAGGGACCTTGGAGACAGTGCTGTGGTCCTGCGGTTTAACAACTGGTTCGGTGATCATGTGCTTTGTCCAAACTGGTCCAAACTGACTGAATCCCACCCCTGCTTGGAGGTCTTCTAGTCCAACCCCCTCTCTAGGCAGGAAACCCTACACCACTTCAGACACATGGTTGTTCAATCTCTTCTTAAAAACTCCCAGTGTTGGAGCATTCACAACTTCTGGAGGCAAGTTGCTCCATTGATTAATTGTTCTAACTGTCAGGAAATTTCTCCTAAGTAGCTTCGCTCCTTGATTAGCTTCCAACCATTGCTTCTTGTCCTGCCCTCAGGTGCTTTGGAGATAACGACCTGCTACTTGAAGTTTTTTATGGGACAGGGCTAAAAAGTAAATAAATTTTATCATCATTTAGCGAATAGAACTAAATATTGGTTTTATCTGACAGTTCAAGCTGAGGAAATGGTGCTGTGGATATGCTAGTTCAATTACTACAAAAGCTTTTTTTAAAAAAAATATTGCTAGGATTGAATAAGTACAGGTAAAACTTGACTTACAATCACAATAGAGCCCAAAATTCCTGTCGCTAAGCGAGACAGTTGCTAACTGAGTTTTGCCTTATTTTACAGCCTTTCTTGCCACCCTTGTTAAGTGAATCACTGTAGTTGTTAAGTTAGTAGCGCCGTTCTTAAGTGAAGCTGGGTTTCCCGTAGACCAGGGGTGTCCAAACTTGGGAACTTTAAGACTTGTGGACTTCAACTCCCAGAATTCCCCAGCCATGATGGCTGGGGAATTCTGGGAGTTGAAGTCCACAAGTCTTAAAGTTCCCAAGTTTGGACACCCCTGCCGTAGACTTTGCTTGTCAGAAGGGCTCAAAAATCACATGACCCTGAGTCACCATCATAACTACGAGTCGGTTTCCAAGTGCCTGAATTTTTTTTTTAGTCAAGTTTTATTGTCATTTCAACAATATACAGTACCGTACACAGTGAAACGAAAGAACATTTCCCCAGGACCAAGGTGCTACGTCAGACAGGACACAGAACTACATATAGCTCTAAATTTAGTTCATGCCAATTCTACACAAAACTGTGTATATATGCAGGTGCCCACTGGAGATTTTGGCATTATCCATGGATCATCTATGTTCCTTCTCGGTGTTTCCAATAACGTCTCTTCATATGACCCACACGTGCATGATCTGTCAGGTGAAGGAACTGTGATGAATTGAGGTCATTGCTGCTTCTCTTGGGAGAAAAGCAAAGGAGGAAATAGCAAAGAGGTGGAACATCAAGATCAGCAACAGCACAGACAAGAAGTGGATCTTCACGCTGGAGAGATTTCCCAAGGATTTGTTGGACTAGCTCGCTTGACAGCCAAGAAAGTTTAATTGCTCTTTTGCATATATGCAACTCACCTTTTGTAATAATCAGGCCCAGAGACAACCGTAAAGACAGAAACCCTTTGGCGTACACACAACTCGTTCTGAGATTATTATTATTATTTATTTGAACTTGTTAGTCGCCCCCTCTCCCCACAGGGACTCGGGGCGACGTACAAAAGCGACAATCAAAACAGTATCATATAGAGGAGGTAAAAATAAATAAATAAATTACAGTGCTTAGAAAAAGTTAAAACCCCAATAACATTAAAAATTTAAAAACTAAAATTAAGAGTTAAAAAATGACCAAGGGGTGGAGAAGCTGTAGAGTTATGCCAGGCCGGCTAGTCGAAACAGGTAGGTCTTCAGTTTCATACGGAAGGAGCGGAGGTTGGTTGTTGTCCTAATGTCTGGGGGGAGGTCATTCCAAAGGGTAGGGCCCACCACAGAGAAGGCCCTACTCCTGGGCACCGCCCTCTGACACTCTCTGGAGGACGGCACCCGGAGGAGTCCCTCTCTGTGTGAGCGAATGGGTCGCAGGGATGTATGGGGCAGGACACGATCCCGCAGATAACTAGATGATAAAAGCTTGTGGCTACTTTCTTATTCTGCAGAATGTCTTGTTTGCTGTTTTAAAAGGAACATGGAAGCTTCTGCTTATGTAGAGTTACACACTGGAATTTCTGGACAGAGGGATGCAACTTTGTGTCTGTTAAGAACCAAGATAATAAAGGCAAAGGTTCCCCTCACACCTATGTGCTAGCTGTTCCTGACTCTAGGGGACGGTGCTCATTTCCGTTTCAAAGCCAAGAGCCAGTGCTGTCTAAAGAAGTCTCCGTGGTCATGTGGCCGGCATGACTAAACACGGAAGGCGCATGGAACGCTGTTACCTTCCCACCAAAAGTGGTCCCTATTTTTCTACTTGCATTTTTTACATGCTTTGGAACTGCTAGGTTGGCAGAAGCTGGGAGAAGTAACGGGAGCTCTCTCCATTATGCAGCACTACGGATTTAAACTGCTGACCTTCTGATTGACAAGCTCACCATCTTAGCCACTGAACCACTGCATGCCTATCCAGGATAATAATGACAGTTAAATTATAGGCTCTACTTTATCTTCTTCAAATGTAATAGCCAATGTGTCATAGCGGTAAAGATAACAGAATAGAAGAATAATAGAGTTGGAAGGGACCTTGGGGGGTCTTCTAGTCCAACACCCTACTCAAGCAGGAGACCCTATACCATTTCAGATAAATGTTTTTTTCCCAATCTCTTCTTAAAAACCTACAGTGATGGAGCATTCACAACTTCTGAAGGCAAGCCCTTCCACTGATGAATTGTTCTCATCATCAGAACAGTTCTCTTTAGTTCTAGGTTGCTTCTCTTCTTTCCACCCATTGCTTCTTTTCCCGCCTTCTTGTGCTTTGGAGAATAAGTTGACCTCCCTCTTTTTTGTGCAGCCTCATGCCATTTGAGCCTAATAGCTTATTGCTCATTATATACATGCGATGATCTTTAGGTTGCCTTCAACTCCTGGTCTTCTTCTCTCAATTTATTTGGCTTGGTTATAAACAAGAAGTGTTTAAACATTCCCCCTTCCCTCCACCAAACCTTCTGAATATTCCCAGTAGCTAATAGATCTAATTTTCATACTGCATTCCATCTGTCAGGGTGAGGAGAGACTGGGAGGAAATACATTAGCAGTCCACACATGAACAAGTTATTAGTTTATTTGGTCTACATGGAGTAGGGTGATTCATACTGATTTAAAATGTTCATCCCCAATTACTGGTGCAATACAGTTCAAAGAGATGCAAATCTGAGCATTTGACTGAAAATTTAAACCAAAATAGCTGCAAATGGTTTCCCTGTGTGATTAATGAAACATTCCTTTCTAAGATAAATACTTCTTATGTGTAGGGATAGGGGAGGTTTAATGTTTGCTTCCTTCCCTTCCTCTGTGCCAGTATCCATAAAATGTATTCTATAGGTTTTTTTCCCTGAAATGTGAAGAAAAGATGGTCCCATGGTGGCCAAACTTTCTTCTGTTCAAGCCAAGAATAATAACAGAATAATAGAGATGGAAGCCACCTTAGAGGTCTTCTAGTCAAGGGGTCACCAACCTTTCAGACCTCAGGAACCACTAAATTCATAGTTTTAAATCCCGTGGACCACTAATATGATCTGCTTAATAACAGACTGGTTGGGCGTGGCTAGGTAGTCATGTGGGTGGGTGGGCGTGGCCAACTCGATGTCACTCACGTCAAGGGGCGCCTTGCCAGCTTCTATTCGCCCCTCCCCTCCCAGCCACTCCTTGCCTCCCTGCACAAGGTCCTTAAGGCCCCAACAGAAAGCAGTTGCTGGAGCTAAGCAGCCACCATGAGAAAGAGTTGGCAAAACAGCTGGCTCAGTTCAAATTGGATCTGATCTAGAAGGAGGCTCAGCAGAAGCACCTCACTGAGGACTATGAGCATAGGCTTTCCAAGCAGAGGGAAGACCTGTGGCAGTGCAAGGCCAGGTAGCATCGCCTGGAGACTCAGTGGGCTGAGATGGTCAGCCAGTTCCAGGCCATGATGCAGTCCCACTGGAACGAGGCCCTCCGTCTCTTTGCCACCAGCAGTGCTTCCCTCCAGCTTTCACCCAAAGCCCCACACCAGGAGGCTGAAGCAGACCCCAAGTCGGAATTTCTGCCCCCCTCCGACCCCCACAAAAAGTCCCCGGAGGGGGAGACTCTCTGCACCAAACATTCATTGCACGTATCTGCCCCAGGGGGCGTAGTTTGAGGATCCCTGATTTAGTGCAATATAAAACATGTAAATAATTTTTCTGTGGACCACCAAAATTTTCTCACAGACCACCAGTTGGTGAACTCTGCTTTGGAGAATAGGTGAAGCCCTTCTTCCCTGTGCCAGTCCCTCAAATATTGGATCATTGTTGGAATAATGTTGGATCAGAATCAAAAATGGGATGGCAGCTCAGCAGTTCTAGGCGAGGGCACCGTTTGGATAACTTGGGAACTGCTTCAATACTTGCAGTGAAGGAAAGATGGTATTAATAGAAGAGAACATGGGTAGCTCAGGGTTGAACGGTGAGGTCCTTGGTGCTCTCTGAGTTTGGCTGATGGTTTGCAGACATTTCATTACCCAGCGAGGTAACATCATCAGGGCTAGAAGGGAATAGGATTTGCTCTCATTCTATACACTAGTGGCTTGCTCTGTCAGTGGGCGTGTTTGTGGAGGTTCATTGTTTAGACCAGTGTTGGCAAACGTTTTTGGCACTGAGTGCCGAAATGGGAGCATGTGTGCACGTGCCAGAAACCAGAAGAGCAACCACATGTGCGTACTGGAAAGATGATCTTCCAGTTTCCGGCATGCACACGTGCACTGGCCAGTTGGTCTTCACGTGCGTATGTGTGCCAGAAACTGGAAGGTCAGGTGGCCAGTGTACATGCATGTGCCAGAAACTGGAGATCATCTTCCCAGGGCAAACAAATGCATACCGGGTGGGTGTTTTTTCTGCTTCTGGCGCTCCCGCATGTGTGAAGACCAACTGGCAGGCACACCGGAACCCGGAAGAGCAACGGACGGCCCCTCACGTGCCCGGAGAGATGGCTCTGCATGCCACTTCTGGCACGCATGCCATAGGTTTGACATCATGGCGCTATACCATTTCAGACAACTGGCTGTCCAGTTGTTGTTTTTTAAAAGCCTTCAGTGATGGAGCACCTACAACTTCTGAAAACAAGTTATTCCATTCGTTCCACTGGAACTATACAAAGATCAGGTTTCCAAACTACTCTAGTACTAAGCAGCGGTGGGTTTCACATTTTTTTACCGCTGGTTCGCTGCCCGCCTGCTTTGTAGGTGCATGCGGCCCTTGCGCAAGTGCACCTGGCCTTCCGCGCATGCGCTTTGCTTGCTTGCGCTCCGGCCACGCATGCACACGGCCTCAAAAATGTATCTAAATAGGATGGCATAGAGCCAAGGGAACTGGCTAGATACCACCTCTGGTACTAAGGCTAGTTTATTTATTGGGAAAGGAAACCCTTTTTCAACCTGTGAGATGATCTGCATCCATTGATATTTTTCTTTCCACCTTGCATCCTGAATACTTGTACAGCTCTAGCAAATGTCTCAGAACTTCTCCTGAAAGGGAAGAGGGAAGCGACCGACTTCCAGCAAAACTTTGACTTCTCCTGATGATGGAGCAAGGATTTTGCAGGAAAACGTTCCTTTGCTTTGCCATTTCCAGTTACTACTGAATTCTTGGGAGACCAAGGAAGACGAGGCCTTTATGCTATAGGCAGCGTTTTCATGCTTTTTGCAAATATTTGAACTGGGCATTCGGGGGGGGGGGGGGGGGAGAAACCCTGAATCCAGGCATGCTTCTTCACTTCTCCAAAAGGAGAGAGGAATGGAGATAACCTTTCTAAAAGGTTGAACGCGTTGGGGTGAGGAGGGGGACAATTTCCTTAGCAGCTCTCAAAGGCTGTTTGATATCAGCATCCCATCATAATTGAAAAAAGCCTACAATGAATTGAGGAATGCCAAAGATGCACACATACAAAAAGAACCTGGGTGGAAGGAACTGAAGTCTAGGGACTGGATGAAGAGCTGTATTCGAATTCCAGGATTATTTTAGAGGAGAAGAACAATTTTGAAAATAATTGAAGGGCCTCACAAACCGGACTGAAGGTATCTTGTTAAGGATACAATATATGACAGACAAAGACATTTTGTGGAATGCTAAATTAAGGGTTCATTTACATATCTTATCTTTTCTTTCTTTATTACAGTTATAGTCTAGGGCAGTGATGGTGAACCTTTTTGGCACCCTGCCCAAACCAGAAAGCACATGCATGCGTGTCCATGTGTGTGCGCCTAAGCACCGGAAACCTGAAGATCAGCTGGCTGGTACGCGCATGTCTGTTTTTTGGTCCTTTTTGGCTCTTTTGGGGGCCGTTTGCAGGCGGTTTTTCGGGGTGTTTTCAGGCTGTATTATGGGCCACGAACAGCCCAAAAACAGTCTGAGAAATGGCCTGAAAATGGCCCCCAAAACATCCTGAAAACAGCCCGAAAAACATCCTATTTGGGGGGCAGTTTTGGACATTTTTTGGGCCATTCTCAGGCCATTTCCCAGCTCTCCAGCACCCATGAAGAGCAGCTGGCAACAGTACATGTGTCCATAGAGAGGGCTCTGCATGCCATCTCTGGCACCCGTGCCATAGGTTCGCATCACAGGTCTAGGGTCTCCTGCTTGAGTAGTGGGTTGGACTAGAAGACCTCCAGGGTCCCTTCCAACTCTGTTATTCTCTTAAAGGTGATGATAGAAACGAGATCCACAACTCACGAGAAGCATAGGAAGAGTCTCCTGGGGTTTTCTCCATAAGCTGTTCACTGTTACCGAGTAGCCTATAAATAGCATGGAGCAAAGGGGAAAAAAACCCCGCCAAATATTGCCGTGTTCTCGTGGGTAGATTGCTCACTGGAGCAGATGTTAATACACATCTGAGGCTTTTTATAATGCGTTCTGCCTTCGTGCAGAAGATAAAATCCAAACACAGAACAGAACAGGGAGCACAACTCCCTGTTTACTTCAGGGCTCCACTTTCCTGGAAAAAAAAAAGAACCCTCCAAAGCTTCTGGATTTTACAATTCCAGGGAACTGCTTATAACTGGGTCTATTTCAGGAAAAGTGCTCGTAATGACAGGAGCGCCTCCGAAGGAAGAGAGAGATTGCTAAATAGGACTTTTGGAGGTCAGGAGTAGTGACTTCAGGAGTTCTCATCCCTCCTTCCTCCCTTCCTGGGGCCTGGAAACCAAAGCGTCTTTTCCCAAGTACCGAATTTAGGTTATTGGTGCGGTAGTACGGTTGTCACCCACGGTCTCCATGATGAAGAGAGGCATCACGGGAATTAGTGGGGAGCAGCTGGCGCTTTCTAACTTGCGTGATGGCTTTGCTGCAGCTGGCAAATTGTCCTCCAGGTCCAACAAGGTTCAGATCTTCCTCCATCCTCACAATCAGCCTTATGAAGAAGGATGAGGAGAAGGTATTCCAGGATTAATCAGCCTCGGGTGGGATGGGGTTTCCCTGTTTCTTCAACCCCGCTCGGAGGAGAACCTGCTCTGGAGGCTTTGCATAATTCTCAACTTATCATCTGTTCCGTTTTCTGGTTCAAACTGGCAGCAGGCAACGTTCTTTCTCCTTTCGTTTGTGTGTGTGTGTGTGTGTGTGTGTCTGTGTGTAAATCCATGGGTAGTTGAAGGCTGCAGCTGAACTCTTCACAGCTGCTTTTTGCTGCCTATCGCTCCTTGGGAAATGGCTAATGATTCAAATGTTCAGGTAGGTGTGAGAAACAGAGAGGAAAAAAGCAGGAGAAATAACAAGGGAGCAAGCTTCACTTTTTTCTTCTTCTCAGAAAAATAATAATAATTCTGGAGGACATGCCACAAGACAGGTTGCTTTTTCAAGCGTGTAATTTCTATTTCTTTTAGAGAAATTTGAAGTGTTCCTTTTTCAAAAAAAATATTATTTATTTAAGGACTCCGAAGGCCGGAAAGCCAAGTTTATGATGTTGGTTGACTTTTGCAAATAAATAGCATTTGGGTCCCATGTCAAGTGGTCTGATTTCAGAAAAGCGCCCAGCTCGCCCATCATGGATTTTGATGAAATTTGGTGTGAACATGCACACATGTCCCCAGTGAACATTGGTAAAGAGCTACATGTGCCGATGCAACACTTGTGGAGATATATTCATTTGTGTGACCTCCATCCCCGCAGCCTTCTACAGCAGGGGTGGGTTGCTGCCAACGTTTAGTTTCGTTTACTTTATTGTCATTGCACATGGTACAACGAAATTAAATGCCACCTTCAGTGTACCTTACAATTATAAAAATAAAAACACAAACATACATCCTTTACATTCTATATAATTGAAATTGAAAACCCGATATTGCATTATACTGTAGAATTCAATATAGTTACTGCTCTGGGATAGAAGCCGTTTTTATTATCCTGTACCGTCTGCCAGATGGTAATAGTTCAAAAAAAAAGTGCCCAAGATGAGATCGATCTTTGAGAATGTTTTAAACTTTCTTAAGGCAGCGGGAGATATAAAGCTATAAAACGTTACTGCTGATTCGCTGCATGCCCACGCGCAGTTGCTTGTAAATAAAAAAGGACCAAAAAAAAACATGCCACCAACTGCAGTGGCGACTGGGGAACTGGTTTGGGTACGTGGCCAGCCTGGGTTGCTGCCGGTTCTGTGACTCAGGCCAACTTTCCACTACCGGTTCGCCCAAACCAGTATGAACCGGGAGCAACCCACCTCTGTTCCAAAGTATGCCTCTGACGTTCCAGCAACTTTGAGACATAATATCTCCGGCAATATTTTGTTGAGAGAAACAAAAGTTGGCCATCTTGCCCAACTTTTTGTGCTCTATTAAACAAAATAATAAAAACATTCTCATAAGCAATCTCTATCTAGATAAGTTGGCCGAAAATATTGCAGCTCGAAAAAAGGTTAAAGTTTGGCTTTTTGTGAAATATTATCTGGTGTTGCTAAGTTATTACGTACAAAATTTCACATTTCTCATACCTTTCCTTCCAGGGATATAAAAAGCCAAACTTTAACCTTTTTTTTTCAATTTGTTTAGAATGAATAGCTATGGTTTTCTAGTTAGATCCCCGAATGACTGACTTGTCCGTAGGTAAACCTGTCTCTCGTAGAGTGCAATCCTTCCATCAGAGAAGTTTGTCAACTGGATATTTTTGCCCTCCTTCACACTTTACAATAACAATTGCCCAGTAATTGCTGTGTGCAAAGTTAAAAGCACTCTCAAGTGCTTTGAAGGGTAATAATTTGGGTGTCAAAATTACACTTATTGCATCGCACCAGAGAGAAGCGGAGTGTCTGAACAGTTAAAAACAAGCATGTCCCAGCTTGTCTCAGCATTTATGCAGCTATGACTGATACTTTCATTTGAAAATTAAGAAGCTCGTCCCTAGCTGGGTGGGTTAACCGCTGTTGTATAGCAAGAATCAACTGACAGAGATACGGAAATATTTTTCAGCTCCTCTCTCTCGTTCGTGTGGAGCTGAGCTTTCTAGCCATGGCTGATTCTCAAAAGAGGAAAAGTTGCTAAACTGGCTGATGGATCCTCTGAACCAACCACTCCTGTTTTTTGGAGGATTTCAATCAATCAATCAGAATAGAACTGGAAGAGGGAAAAAACATAATCAGGACAGATTTGAGAAGGAAAGGGAACAAGAAATGATATTCAACCATTTTGGTGTCTGCGGAAATACCACCCCAGGAAAATAAAAAGTAAGAGCTGAAAGAGACACCTACAACAATAGAAAAAGAAAGGAAGAGAGGAGGAGAGAAGAGGAGAGGAAGAGGAGGGAAGGAAGATAGAGGTGAGGAGACGAAGATGGGGGAGAGAAGGAGAGAGGGTAGGAAGGGGAAGAGGAAGAGTAGGAGTAGGGCAGAGGTAAGGGAAGAAGGAAGGGAAAGGAGAGAGGAAGGAAGAAAGTAGAGAGGGAGAAAAGAAAGAGAAAAGAAGGTGGTGTCAAAACAGGCGAGGGATGGTAAACAAAGCAACCCAAACGGTATGTTATAACCCTGTGAATGGAATGACAAATGTATAAGAACGACGAATGTAAAACAGAATAATAACTATGTGAATGTATATCTATAACTGTATATAGAGAACAAAATATAAAAAAAAACTTTTCAAAAGCAAAGAGTAGAGCTGGAAGGGACCTTGGAGGTCTTCTAGTCCAACCTGCTGCTCAAGCAGCAAACCCTATACCCGTGATGGCAATCCTATGGCACGCATGCCAGAGGCGGCACACAGAGACCCCTCTCTCTGTGGGCACGCACACCGTCGCCTGCTGCTCTTCTTGTTCCCAGTGCGCCAGCCAACTGATCTTCGTGCATGCCGGAGCTCCAGAAACCTGAATAAAAGCTGGCCTTTGGATGTAAGGTGCTCCGGCATGGGTGAAGACCAGTTGGTATGCCGGAAACCAGAAGACCAGGCGGCTGGCACACGCATTCCAGTTTGGGCACTCGGTGCCGAAAATGTTCACCTTCACTGCCCTATACCATTTCAGTCAAGTGGTTGTCCAGTCTCTTTTTAAAAGCCTCCAGTGATGGAACACCTACAACTTCTGAAGGCAACTTCTGTTCCACTGGTTAATTGTTAGCAAGTGTCTCCTTCGTTCAAAGTTCCTTCTCTCCTTGATTAGTTTCCATCTATTGTTCCTTGTCTTGCCTTCTCTGGCAGTTTGGAAAATAAGTTGACACCTCTTCTTTGTGGCAGCCCCTCGAATACGGGAAGACTGCTATTTTGTCTGTCCGAGTCCTTCTTTTCTCTAGACGAGCCAGAAAAAAATCCTGCAACCGTTCTTTGTACATTTTCGTCTCCAGGCTTTTGATCATCTTAGTTGCTCTGCTCTGCACTTTTTTCCAAAGTCTCAATATCTTTTTATGTAATGTGATGTCCAAAAGTGGATGTATTCAAGTATTCCAGGTGTGATTATACTGAGGTTTTATAAAGCTGTACTAATACTTCTGGTGATTTTGATTCTGTGCCTCTGTTTATACAACCAAGGATTGTATTGGCTTTTTTGGCTGCTGCCGCACACAGCTGGCTCATGTTTAAGGGATCGTCCACTAGGGCTCCAATGCCCCTCCCGCAGTTACTGTTTTTGAGCCAGGTTTCACCTTATCTGTACTTGCAATTTGGGTTTTCCTTGCCGAGGTGTAAAACCCGGCTTTTCTCCACATTAAATTTCATGTTGTTGGATAGGGCCCATTGTTCAAGTCTGTCAAGGTCTTTTTGGCATCTGCGCTTGTCTTCTGGGGTGTTGTCTGGAAGTCTTTCTCCTGCCTCTAGTCTCTTTCAAACAGAAGTATAACAAATGCAGAAATGGTAATTTCAATGCCCATCAAGCCTCCAGGTTTGCCTTCGCAGAAGCCTGATGCAGAAGATTCAGGTAATTTATGCGCAGCAACTATTGCGAGAATGACGCTGAATTGTCACTCAGCAGTAACAGTTTCCTTCTGATGAATCAGAGATGTTTCTGAAGGTATTTTAGTTAGGAATGGTGCAAGAAGGAGCTAGAATTTTGCAGTTGTATGATGCTATGATCCTTCTCTAAAACCTGAAGTTCAGCTGATAGAAAATTTGCTCCACAGGCATCAGAAAAAATGTTCCTAGGACAGTGTCTCTCATTTTATTTTTCTTAGAATATTCATGATTGGGAAAGACATGGTAACAAGGTCAGCCAATGAGTAGGCATAGAAACTAAGTCAGCCAATGGGAGCTTGGACAGATCTGAGTCTGTGCTGAGAATCGAAATTGAAGCTACTCTGTCTGCTCTGAACTCTGAAATGAAGGTGACTGTTCTCTCCTGCTTGTGCTTGCTTGTAACTACTACGTTGAAAGAATCTACTATTGGTATTGTACATTTATTCATCTGTTACTATGTATATAAAGAAGTTAATGAATCCAACTGAATCAGTTATTTGTGTGTGCTTTCTGGATTTGATTTTTGTGCAACAAACTGACAATTTTTACTGATATGCCTAAATTGAACATAGAATATAATCTGTCCCTTTTTTTAACTGAATAACCTTGGAGGTCATCTAGTCCAACCCCCTGCTCAAGCGGGAGACCCTATACCATTTCAGACAAATGGCTGTCCAATCTCTTCTTGAAAACCTCCAGTGATGGAGGTTCTTGGTGCTCTCTGGGCCTTCTTGTTGGTTTATAGATGTTTCATTACCTGACTAGCTTACATCATCAGTGTGATGCAATTACCTAGTAAGGTAACCAAATGTTTGCAAACAAACAGTTCAGAGGGCATTGAGAACTCCCCGAGTCCCTTTTTGGGAGAGGGGCGGTCTAAAAATCTAAGAAATAAATAAAACTCAATTTTCCCATTTGTGAATGAATGCATGACAGCAAAATGAGTTAAATACTTAAAATCTAATTCAGTAAACAGTTTGATTTATGAGCAGGTAATTTGTTACTTGAGTGAGTGATATTCCTGAGAAAGAATACACCAACTATTCTGATTACATAGAAACACAGAAAACTATTAGTCTTCTCATGGTACCTGTCACCCATCTCCTCCCAATTATGACTGCAGGACTGTAACTTTGTTGCTTGTATCCTTACGATTGATATTGATATTGATTGTTTCCTGATTGCTTATTTGTACCCTATGACTATCATTAAGTGTTGTACCTTATGATTCTTGACAAATGTATCTTGTCTTTTATGTAGACTGAGAGCGTAGGCACCAAAGACAAATTCCTTATGTGTCCAATCACACTTGGCCAATAAAGAATTATATTCTATTCTATTCTAAAAAAAAAAACCTCTGACAGCAGAGAAACACCTAAAACATGGAATGTCATCAGAGATGGAAGAGACATTAGAAGTCTTCAAGTATAATCTTCCCTGGTCAAGCAGGAGACCCTAGCGGGGAGTTTCCCCCCACCCCAGAGTTTTCTGCCTTGCTTCACAATCACTTCCTATAAAGTTTTGATTCCCAATCTGTGATGGGTTCAGGCAACTATTTTGTAAGTAACCAGTAGCAAGGCATCAAAGAGTTTTGATTTCTCCTGAATCATAGAAAGCTTCCTTTAAACAAGAACAGCAGAAGAATCCTTCCTTAATGTGCACAGAGAAAAAAACATGCCTTTGAATGGGAAATCATCCAGTTGCTGGAACAATTTTAACCTTATCCTATTCGTCTCAATAAATAATGCTAAAGAGAATTCTGTGGAAATCAGACTTGGAAAACAATCGTGTGGGTTTTTTCCCCCCACAGCTGCCAAAGAGGCAGATTTTTTTTTTAACACAAGCCAGAAGGCTATAAAGAAAAATTAAACATCTCTTATTTAGTCAGTTGAGAAGCGATTTGTTTTATATAACAATGGTTGTGGTATCTTTGAAAAACGTGTCATCTGCACGTGGCTTAGATTCATGGTCCTAAAAATATTTTGAAACTAGTTTCTAAACAGTTTAAATTGAAAACAGCAACAGATTCGAATGTACGTCTGTGTCTATTGGACAGGAATGGAAAACTTGTTTTTAAGCAAGAGGCTGATTTCAGCTTTTACTTTTTCCAAATTTGGGGTGCAACAATTTTCTGTAGTGGGGGTAAAAAAATGCAGCTACTTCTGTAAAATAACTTAGTTTAGTTTACTTCAGAAGATAGGTCTTAACTTTACCTTTAAAAATGCATAAACCATATTGTACATTGCGGTAAAAAGTAATATACTGTAATATCAAATATGATGTACATAAACAGATGGGCATGCCTATCTTTGCGCATCTTGGGTGAAAATTATGTCCCTTTTTCCCCTGTTGGAAGAAATATCCTTCTGGGTCCAGTTCCAAGTGGGGAATAAGATAAGGTGACCAGATTTTAACATTGATAAAGCGGGACACCATTGACTGGGGGGGGGGGGGCTCTTGATTAAAAAATTGGTCTATATCCTTGCACCCCCTAACCCTTTAGGGAAAAAACCCCTAGGGATGTTCAACTGGACAGCTTTAAGACTTGTGGACTTCAACTCCCAGAATTCCTCCTCCAGTCATGTTGCGGCGACATCATCTGTGCGGATCTGCTCCATCTTCGCTTTTTTTCACCGGGGCAGGGATGCCGACGAGCCCGCCCCACCACCAGAATAACTGCCGCCGCCTCCTCCTCCTCCTCCTCCTCCTCCTCCTCCTCCTCCTCCTCCTCCTCCTCCTCCTCCTCCAATAGCACCACCACATTTGCTGCCCGGCACTGCGACTGAGGTGAAGCTGCCAAAGCTCCCGCTGGCGCCTCCGCCTGTGGCAGTGGCGCCGGCGCCCCCCCCCGCTTGGAGCACCTGAGCTGGGGCCCCCATTACCCCTGCCTCCTCCGCCGCCGCCGCCGTGCTTTTGAGAAGCCATGAGGCATTTTTTTCCTGCTCCCGCCCCCTCTGTCGCCTTCCTACTGGCTCCCGTGGCCTCATGGTTCCTCAAAAGCACGGCGGAGGAGGAGGGGGCAGGGGTAACTTGTTTTGATGAACGTGAGGCGACTGACAGCTGCGCCCGCTCAAACTATTGTCAGTCGCCCGTGTTCAGTAAAGCAAGCCTGGGGAGGTCCTTTGTGGGTGGCCAGTTCTAGCCGCCTGCAAAGGACCTCCCCTGCTTCCGGAGGCTGTGACAGTAGAAATCACTGCATGGCAGTTGCAAACTGCTGCACTGTGTTTTCTTGCCACGTGCACGGCCGCGCACCTTACCAAAAATCGGGAGTTTTTTAAAATGCCGCGGGAGAAATTGTTAAAAATCGGGACTGTCCCACCAAAAGCAGGACGTCTGGTCACCTTAGAATAAGAAACTGGATTCACGGAAGTTGATTGGAAAAAAGGTTTATTGATTAACAGGATCACATGCCTTGAAGATCTTGGGCTAAGGGAAAAAAGGAAAGAGATGCTGAGAGTCCCTGGGTTTTATGCCCTCTCTAGGCTTTTGAAATTGAGCTTGTATTCTGATTGGCTGTCAGACTCCCATGGGGCCATGGAGGGGCAACTCTGTAGGCCGTCCTGAGTCTCAAGCTTGGTTGACTCTTGCGGGTGATGATGTAATGAAGGGACTTTGGGATTCCTATTATGGCTCTGCCTGAAGGAGGTAGAACTTTGTTATGTAGAGACTGGCTCAGGCCTTAATGGCCCATTGACAAAGATGGGGGGAGGCTGGAGACACCTGCTCTACATGTCTGTCTTAATTTATCCTGAAAGGAACCAGCTGTTGTTTTTGCTACTGTTGTTGTTGTTGAAATTATCCAACCAGAAATGGCAAAATTATCATGAGATAAAATGAAAAGGGAATTGGTTGATGGACAGGGCAAAGATTTTTTTTCATTTCAGCAAACAGCACCATGTTCTGTAGCATGCAAGATTCAACCGTTATACCACAATGTTTCCTGGGGCTCCTTGCAAACTCCAGAATTCTTTAAAACATTGTCAATATCACCATGTGTAGTGTTTGACTAGCTGGTCAGCCCACCCATCCTGAGGTGGTATTCAGCAGGTTCTGAGCAGTTCTGGAGAACCGGTAGGGGAAAGTTTGAGTAGTTTTGAGAACCGGTAAATACCACCTCTGGCTGGCCCCACCCCCATCTATTCTCTGCCTCCTGAGTCCCAGCTGATTGGGAGAAAATGGGGATTTTTCAGTAACCTTCCGGAGGGAATGGGGATTTTACAGTATCCTTCCCCTGGAGTGTGGAGGGAATGGAGATTTTACAGTATCCTTCCCCTGGAGTGTGGAGGGAATGGAGATTTTACAGTATCCTTCCCCTGGAGTGTGGAGGGAATGGAGATTTTACAGTATCCTTCCCCTGCCATGCCCACCAAGCTCCCATAATAATAAATAATAATAATAAATATTTATTTCTTAGCCGCACCCTCTCCCGAAAGACTCGGGGCGGCGTACAATAAAACATAGGAAATAAATATATAGACAGACATACATATAACAAAAACATATACCAAGACATATACAAGAAGGAGGTGAGCTGATGAATAAAAACAATTAAAACACAATGTTTAAAAACCCCTAAATAATTAAATGGAATTAAAATACCCCAAATAAAAAACCCGTCAGGAGCGATATAGTTGGATCAAAGTTGAGCCAGGCCAGCTACTTGAAATAGGTGGGTCTTGAGCTTTACACGAAAGGAACGGAGGTCAGAGGTATTCCTAATATCCGGGGGGAGGTCATTCCACAGGGCTGGGCCCGCCACAGAGAAGGCTCTACTCCTAGGCGCCGCCCCCCCGGCACTGCCATAGAACTGGTAGTAAAAAAAAATTGAATCCCACCACTGCACCCATCCCTTACCTGTTTTTAAATCTGAAGGCCACATTTAATTCTTTACTTTATGGTACTCCCTATCAAGGTCCCTTTCATAATTTCATTTGGATCAGTTCAGTGATAGCCCCTCAAGTATCTTCCAACACTGGAAGAGCTGTCATAAGGAAGAGAGGATTAATTTATTCTCCAAAGCCTCTGAGGTCAGGACAAGAAGCAAGGGGGGAAGGTCTACAGAGGGACATCCAACCTGGAAATAAGGAGGGATTTTCTGAAAGTCAGAACAATTAATCAATGGAACAGCCTGTCTTCTAGAGATATGGGCGCTCCATCTCTGGACGTTTTCAAGAAAAATTTGGATAGCCATTTTTCCAGGATGGAATGAGGACTTCTGCCTTGGCAGAGGGTTGGACAAGAAGACCCCCAAGGTCCTTCCAGTCCTACTATTCTATGATTCTAATTCTGGGGAGAGAAATAATCAGAAGATGTTGTAAAAGGGGATTGGCAGAATATCCCAAAGATGCTTTTCAAAGGGCAACTGGACTTCCTTGGGGATTTTTCCCCCTTCGAAAACATTTTGCTTCTCATCCAAGAAGTTTCCTCCATTCTGAAGTCAAAGCTAAGGAAGCTTCTTGGATGAGTTGCATGGATGAGTAGTTTTCAAAGGGGGAAAAACTCCAAGAAAGTCCAGTTGTCTTTTGAAAAGCACTTTTGAGACAACCTATGGCCTGGATGATAAAATAGAATAAAATAGAATGCAGAATAGAATAGAATAAGGAATAGAATAGGAATGGAATAGGAATAGAATAGAATAGGAATGGAATTAGGAATAGGAATAGGAATAGAATAGAATTAGGAATAGGAATAGGAATAGGAATAGAAAGGAATAGAATAGAATAAGGAATAGAAATAGAACAGAATAGAATTCTTTATTAGCCAAATGTGATTGGACACACAAGGAATTTGTCTCTGGTGCATATGCTCTCAGCGTACATAAGGAGAATAAAATACATTCATCAAGAATCATAAGATACAACACTTAGTCATAGGTTACTAATAAGCAATCAAATTCTACTAGGAAACAATTAAAAAAATAAAAATTGTAAAGATACAAGCAACATGGTTAGAGTCATAAGTGGGAAGAGATAGGTATTAGGAAGGATGAGAAGAATAATAGTAATACAGTCTTAGTACATAATTTGACAGTGTTGTGGGAATTAGTTGTTTAGCCGAGTGATGGCATTCGGGGAAAAACTGTCCTTGTGTCTAGTTGTTCTGGTGTGCAGTGCCCTTTGATGGAGAATCTCCATCAATAATTGGCAAGGAATACCATCCTGGAACTTAAGAGTTACATCTTTTGAAAACCCCTAGAGAGGTAGGTTCCGGAGCTCCTGCTTATTTGCATTACCTGCTTTCCCTCTCCCCCTTTCGTCCTCCCTCTGCCCAACCTCCTCCCACTCAATATTCCTTTCATTTCCCTGTAGTGATGAGTTGTTCCAGGTAAAACCACAGTGTGTGAGAGAGAGAGGGGGGAGGGAGGGAGGGAGGGAGGGACAGAAACAGAGAAAGGCAGAGAGAGGGAGCGACAGAGACAGAGAGACACAGAGAGAGACACAGAGAGAGGCAGAGAGAGAGAGAGCGCACATATAAAAGTAACGCAAGAGAGAATAGATTGCTTCGAGCCTGAGAAAGTTTCTAGGTTGCAAACTGGCAGCCCTACTCAAAACAATGATTGACATGTCTAGAGAAATCTCCCTTAGAGGTATTTGGGACAACATTTGGGAAGGTCTCAAAAGAGCCTCTTCTCTTCTGAACATGGCCTGTTCCCAGGGATGCCAAGATCCAACATGTGTTAACAAGCCCTTGTTCAGGGTTTGGCTGGGTGTCTCTGTCTATGCCAGAGCAGTGGGTATTTAGCAATCTACCTGATTATTTCTAGATCCGTAGAAGGTGGAAGGAATTTGCTGGGACTTTTCCAGCTTTCATAAAATACCGCATTTATTCTACGTTAAAGGCGAGACAACAGTTCATTTGGTGAACCTTCAGAGTTACAAAGACACTGAAAAGGGGGACTTACGACTGTTTTTCACACTTACGACCATTGCTGCATCCCCATGGCCATGGGATGAAAATTCAGACACCTGGCAAATGACTCATCATGGCCACAGTGTCCCCGGATCATGTGATCCACCTTTGGAGACCTTCTGACGAGCAAAATCAACGGGGAAGCCAGATTCACTTTAACAACCGTGTGACCAACTTAACAACTGCAGTGATTCACTTAACAACTGTGGCAAGAAAGGTGCTAAGACGCGGCAAAGCTCACTTAACAAATGTCTCACTTAGCAATGGAAATGTTGGGCTCAATTGTGGTCGTAAGTCAAGGACTACCCATAATGAAGAATAGATTTGATCAATAGACTCAATCAACTTGTCTGGAATTGTCTCAATCAACTTGTCTGGAAGGGCAGACGTCGGCAAACTTAAACACACAAAGAGCCATTTGGACCCGTTTCCCACAGAAAAGAAAACACCGGGTGCCACAAAGGTCCTAACCGGAAGCACCCTGTTCAATTCTGGAGCTGACCGGAAGTTCAGTTCTCCTACCATAGAGTCTTCTCCTAGCACGGCGTACTTTTTCCTCTACCTGTCATAACCGAAAGCCCTATAAATTGTGCAGACAACTGGAAAACCCTCCCCTTGCCATAGAGTCTTCTCCTGGCGCACTGTGCTTCTCTCCCCCCCCCACTGGAAGCTCTTCTCAAAATTGTGGCGCCGACTGGTGACGAAGCCGCAGCAGAGGGAGGAAAGAGCCACATGTGGCTCCAGAGCCGCAGTTTGCAGACCCCTAGTCTAGGGTCTTCTGACCGAGGCTTCCCAAGAGCATGAAGCAAACTCTTTGTCCCGACGAAAACCCCTTTTATTAATTTACCGTGAATTCTGCTCATTCACCTCCAGCAAAGTCTTTCAAGGGAGGATTTACAGTCACAGTCCTTATCTGTCTTGGAGAGCTGCCAGGCCGATCTCTGCAGAACTTGGCAAGGAGTCTCAGAGAGTCATGAACCAATTAAGCGAACAAATTGCCTCCTGCAAACTCCACTCCCCTTTCGCTCCTCTTTTATTTCCCTTGGGAGGGGCCATTCATCGGCCACCTGTGGCCTTACTCTCAAGTCGACCTCTGTTCTTTAGCTGTTATCTTCGTCTGCACACACTGGGAACAGGCCCCAACTGTTCATTCACCTCACTGATGCCTGACTCTGAAGGCAACTGATAACTGTTGGATGGCCCTGGCCCCCTCTCTGCCTCCAACACAGCGCCCTCATCAGAGGCTTCCCCAGACTGGCCCATGTTCCTCCCCAACTTCCTCACTGTCCGAATCTGCTGCCAGCTCCGCTGGCCACTGGTGGGCCACAACACTGTGTCTCCTGCTTGAGCAGGGGTTGGAAGAAGATCTCCAAGGTCCCTCCCAACTCTGTTATTCTGTTCTGGTTTTTTTAAAAAAATACTATTTGTTGCCCATAAATGCAGATTTGCCTCCTAAAGTGTTTTGCTCTAGATTCTAGGGCAAGTTTGCCTTTTAGGTTTGGAAATTAAGGAACGGTTCCACTTTTCCCCTTTTTGCTCTTGTTGTTGTTCCTCTTAATTATGAAAATTGGGGTGGGGAGATTAAATGCCCCATCTCCTGCCAACTTGTTATGGAAACTTAGTGACCTCATCTTTCCTGTCTTGAGTAAATAAATCAACACCCATCTTTACAAGTCTGGCGAAATTTCGTACAACTGCTTTGGCAGTACATCCCTAAATTTTCCACTTGGGAGCCTACTGTTAGTAGCAATTGTGCAAAATGGTTCGTGATGCAACAGATTCCTTCCTGAAGTAGCAACATCTCTTTTAAACCCAGTTGGGTGTGAGAAAGAAAACAAAATAAAAAATAGACACCCTGTTACTTTGTTGTTGTTAGTCGGACCCATCGCGACCCCATGGCCAACGTTCCTCCAGGCCTTCTTGTCCTCTACCATCCTCTGGAGTCCATTCAAGCTCACGCCGACTGCTTCAGTGACTCCATCCAGCCACCTCATTCTCTGTCATCCCCTTCAAACTGTCAACATCACTCAAACCTAGCAAACTTTTAAAGCCATACTTGAACATTTTACATCCATTGATAAGCCCAAACATACTTGTTCCAAAAGGCAACTGGACTTTTCTTTTCTTTGAAAATGTTTCACTTCTAACCCAGGAAGCTTCTTCCGTTCACTTCTTGGATGAGAAGTGAAACTTTTTCAAAGAGAAAAAAAAACCTAAGAAAGTTAGTTTCTAGCTGCCTTGTGGAAAAAGCAACTTTGGGACAACATGACCTGGATGATTGAGAATCTCCACAGACCTCTGTTGGTAGAGAATAGAGTAGAGTAGAGTAGAGTAAATAGAATAGAATAGAATAGAATTCTTTATTGGTCAAGTGTGATTGGTCAAGAATTTGTCTTTGGTGCATATGCTCTCAGTGTTCATAAGGAGAATAAAATACATTCATCAAGAATCGTAAGATACAACACTTAGTGATAGTCACCAGTTACTAATAAGCAATCAAATTATACTAGGAAAGAAATAAAACAATATAAATTTCAAAGATACAAGCAACATGGTTATAGTCATAAGTGGAAAAAGATAAGTACTAGGAAAGATGAGAAGAAGAATAGTACAGTCTTAGTAGATAATTTGACAGTGTTGTGGGAATTAGTTGCTTAGCAGAGTGATGGCATTCGGGAAAAACTGTCCTTGTGTTGTTCTGGTGTGCAGTGCTCTATAGCGTCATTTTGAGGGTAGGAGTTGAAACAATGTATGTCCAGGATGCGAGGGCTCTGTAGATATTTTCACAGCCCTCTTACTGACTCGTGCATTTCCATGATGGAAGGCAGGTTGGTAGCAATTGTTTTTTCTGCAGTTCTAACTATCTGTTGAAGTCTGTGTCTGTCTTGTTGGGTTGCAGAGCCAAACCACAGAGTTATAGAGGTGCAGATGACAGACTCAATAATTCATCTGTAGAACTGAATCAGCAGATCTTTGGGCAGCTTGAGCTTCCTGAGTTGGTGCAGAAAGAACATTCTTTGTTGTGCTTTTTTGATGATGTTTTTTATGTTAGGTGCCCATTTTAAGTCTTGGGATATGATAGAACCTAGGAACTTGAAGGTCTCTACCAGTGGTGGGTTCCGGATCCTCTTCCAACCGGTACGGTTGGAACGGGTCCGGTGGCATTCACATGGATGCGTGCAGTACGCACATGCGTCTTAGCACCTCCACAAGCCTCTGCGATGCTCCACATGCTCAGCGCAGTGTCGCACAGGCACTGTACGCACTATGCACATGTCCTGAAGCGCCAAAGACTTAAAAGTTTGGTAAGGAGCTCAGGTGAGCCCTCCAGAGCACCGTACCGGAACGGTATTCAGTGCTCCGGGCAGGCTCCGATATGCCTGTACCGGGGTGTACCGCCTGCAACCCACCACTGGTCTCTACTGTTGATACTGTGTTGTCTAGTATTGTAAGAAGTCGTAATATGGGAGGGTTTCTCCTAAAGTCTACCACCATTTCTACGTTTTTGAGTGTATTTAGTTCAAGATTGTTCTGGTTGCACCACAAGGCTGGTCGCTCACCCTCCCGTCTGTATGCAGATTCATTGTTGTCTAGAATGAGACCAGTTCCCATTGTTAAGAGCATTTGTGGTTCATTTACATTTTTAAATACAGCAATTTTATTTATGACGTGAGTCACTGCTTAGCCCACTTTCTTTGCTTCTCCTTGCTCTGCTGATCCCACTCAGCTGCCAGAATGTTGCCTTCTTTGTATTACTCTAATTTGAAAAATGAACTAACTGCCCACTTACAGAGGGGAAAATAAAATAAAATCTGTGGCACAGAATCTTATAGATAAGATTATATATATATATATATTAATCCATATGCTAAACTTTTGCAAGGATGCCACATAAACTTTCTTCCTCCTATTTGCATGGACAGTCTGAATCCTTTACCCAAAGTAAGCACAAGAGAAATATTTTGCCTATGATAGAAACTTCCCTTCTCCATAATAAACAAGAATAGACAGACTAAACAAGTCGCTGGCTATTTTAGTGCGCCCTCTGCTGGTCTGGGGAGCTCCTGCTGCCCTTGATGTCCTCAGGTTGTTCTGGCACCTGGGAAGGGCAACTGAAGGCTACATCCATATTGAAATATGAACAATGTGCATTTTTGCAGAATGCTGAGATGAGGCTTTTCTGACCAAGCGAAGACTAGAGACAGTTCTTCCACGCAGCTGTTTTTTTTTAAACTAAAAACTTTTCATATCTTTGAAATTACTAGTTGTAAATTAATAGAGTACAAAGAAGAAAAATTTAAACATTTAGAACATTAAGGCTGTTCGTCAGCTACTACATTTCAATGCAATAATGCACAGAATGTACATTGACAGGACATGGTCTCATTGTTAACACACTATCCGCTATTGTGTTTGCACAAAACATTGCCATACTAGTCACTAACACACCTCTAAACTGTGCGGGTTTTTTCCACAGGGCTACGTACATTGAACACAGTGATTGGTCCCTATCTCTAAGTGTTATTACTTCTCCTTTTCATAGGCAGCTCACAGACTGTCACTGAGAATCAGCCAAGAGCTGTTTTTTTGTAGGGAAATATACTTGTTTTAATTGTGGAGATAGAAAAGATGAAGAATCAGAGGTGGGGGGAGGGGGGATGCAGAAAAAAGGAATTTGGGAAATTAACTGTCCCTGCAGCTTCAAACCAATTTCGACCGTGTGAATGATGTAATGATTTAGCACTCATGATAAGCAAGATAGAAGACTAGAGAACTGCATAGAACTCAGGGCTCTAATACAATGAATTTACGATTAGCAGTCCGTGGCTATGTATCTGGTAGGACAGCGATGGCTAATCTTTTCCAGACCGAGTGCCCAAAGCGCGTGTGTGCAGGTGCGAATGCGAGCTTGTGCGCCCGAATCCCCAAAATGCAATGCATGGCCTCCATGCATTCACCCTGTCCCCTGCACATGCACACATGTGCCCCTGCATGTGCCCAACCCCCCACGAATGCACATGCGCCCCACGCATGCAACCCCACCCACATACGGGCCCCTGCACACGCCCCATGTGTGTGTAGCAGAGACCCAACAACCAGTTGGGAGGCGTGCGCGCATGCGCTTCGGAGGTCAACTGGGGCAACAGCTCGCATGCCCGCAGAGAGGGTGCTGCGTGCCATCTGTGGCACGCGTGCCATAGGTTCGCCAACATGGTGGTAGGAGAATAGTACGAATATTGACAAATGTCAGAATTACAGTGTGTAAAATTACGACACAGTACTTGATGGGACAAAATGAGAGTTCTTTCTTTCTTTTTGTTTGTTTGTCTGTTTCAACTTAAAAGAGGACAATGTTGCACAATGGTGTGAAGTTCTAAGCTGTAGGAATCACATCCACCTTAGCAGGAGAAGACAGTATTAATGGCAGGAAAAAAAGGAACATTTTTTTTGTTTAAATGGAAACAAGGAAAATAATGAGGCTCAACCAATTTTGAAAATCACTGATAATGTTTTTTTAAAGAAACTAAAAAAATGAATGCATCGCTCAGCTATTTCCAGTAATGTCTGTTCCGTTTGACATTCAATTATCACTGTTGACGTCTTTTGCACTTTCGTTCATGAAATATCATTGATTAGATGATGAACAATTATTTTAACAATGGCTATTTTAACAATGGGCTCTTTGATTTTCCACACCTCAAAGAGATCAGTCCTACCTGTGTAAATATTTGGCTCTGTCTCTGTCATTACTGAGTAAATAATCAGATCCTGTGATTTCCTGTTCTTCAATACAATACAATACAGTAGCAGAGTTGGAAGGGACCTTGGAGGTCTTCTAGTCCAACCCCCTGCCTAGGCAGGAAACCCTATACCGTTTCAGACAAACGGTTATCCAACATCTTCTTAAAGACTTCCAGCGTTGGGGCATTCACAACTTCTGGAGGCAAGTTGTTCCACTGATTAATTGTTCTGTCAGGAAATTCCTCCTTCGTTCTAAATTGCTTCTCTCCTTGATTAGTTTAGTTCGGATTAGTACCTTTCCAGTTTGGTCATACTCTAGATATGTAGACTTCATTTCCTCAAATTTCCAAGCTAGTATGATCTATGCTGAGAATACCTGACATTGAAGTTCATACATCTGGAGTCTCCAGGCTGGGGGGTGATCTAATAAATACTTTAAAATTTTAGTCTGCCATGATGATGATGATCTATTAAACTTGTATGCTGCCTAACTTCCAAAAGCTCTGGAGTGGCTCACAACGATGTGAAGTGAAGAAATGACAATAAAATCAATAAAGATCACAAGCCCAACAGATAGAATGAACCCTGGGCCCTATCTAACAAAATGAAATTCAGTGTAGAGAAAAGTAAAGTCTTACACTTGGGCAAGAAAAACCAAAAGTACACATATAGACTGGGTGAAACCAGACTTAATAGCAGTGACTGTGAGAGGGATCTTGGAGTCTTAGTGGACAACCAATTAAATATGAACCAGTAGTGTGCGACAGCTGCCATAAAAGCCAACGCGATCCTAAATTGCACTAACAGAGGGATTCAATCAAGATCAAGTGAGGTACTAATACCACTCTATAAAGCCTTAGTATGACCACACCTAGAATGCTGCATTCAGTTTTGGTCACCACACTGTAAAAAAGATGTTGAGACTCTAGAAAGAGTGCAGAGCAGAGCAGAGCAACCAGGATGATTAGGGAACTGGAGACTCAAACATATGAAGAATGGTTACAGGAACTGGGCATGGCTAGTCTAGTGAAGAGAAGGACCAGGGGAGACATGATAGCAGTCTTCCAATATTTGAAGGCCTGCCACAGAGAGGAGGCGCGTCAATCTATTTTCCAAAGCACCTGAAGGCCAGACAAGGAATAATGGATGGAAACTGAGCAAGGAGAGATTCAACCTGGAAATAAAGATAACTTTTTCTGACAGTGAGAGCAATCAACCAATGGAACAGCTTGCCTTCAGAAGTTGTAGGAGCTTCATCACTGGAAGCTTTCAACCAGACTGGACAACCATTTGTCAAAAATGATGTAGGGTCTCCTACTTGAGGGGGGGTTGGACTAGATGACCTACAAGGTGCCTTCCAACTCTGCTATTCTGTTCTGTTCTAAGATAGAGTCTGTCTGTCTGTCTGTCTTCTATCTATCAGGTTATCTGTATTATTTTATTGCTTTTAACTTTGTAAAGCCCCAGTGTTGCCTTGTGACAAGCAGTAAACAAATGTAATCAATATGTAATGGTGGGTGAGCCTTGCAGTATTTTTCTGCCATGTATCATATGGTGGGTGCTTGAGGGAAAGGACCACCGAGAAAGCAGAAGGACCATAGAAAGAGGGTCAATTCAAAACATTCTGAGCAACAGTAGACTGTTCTTGCTTTTAATGGGATAAGTCTTGGGTTCATGCACCAGACAAGCCCTCCTGAAGACGATTGTTGTTGTTAGTCACAAAGTCATGTCCAACCCATCGCAACCCCATGGACAATGCTCCTCCAGGCATTCCTGTCTTCTACCATCCTCCGGAATCCATTTAAGCTTACACCTACTGCTTTGGTGACTCCATCCAGCCACCTCATTCTCTGTCGTCCCCTTCTTCTTTTGCCCTCCATCTTTCCCAGCATTACTGTAGGCTCTTCTCCAGAAAGTCCTTCCTTCTCATTAGGTGGCCAAAGTATTTGAGTTTCATCCTCAGGATCTGGCCTTCTAAAGAGCAGTCAGGGTTGATCTCCTCTAGAAATGACCAGTTTGGTCACCTTGCAGTCCAAGGGACTTGCAGGAGTCTTCTCCAGCACCAGAGTGCAAAGGCCTCAGTTCTTTGGCGCTCAGCTTTTCTTATTGTCCAACTTTCGCAGCCATCCATTGCAAATGGGAAAACCATAGCTTTGACTATACACATTTTTGTTTGCAGGATGATGTCTCTGCTTTGTAGTATGCTGTCTAGATTTGCCATGGCTAGAAGAAGATTAGGGCAATTATATACTTTGAGGGCATAGCATGCCATGTAACAATTTTATCTTCTAGCCCCAATATTTTCATTAAAGGATTCTCCAATAGCAGGGTAGAAGATGACTGTATTTTTTGATAACTAGTCTAATCTGAGAAGCCATCATTGATGTAATAATAATAATAAATTTGGATTTATTAGCCGCTCCCTTTCCAAGTAGGACTCGGGGCGGCGTACAATGGAGCATATAACATAAAAAATATATGACAACACCCAACATACATACATACACAACACACATACATACACGGAGGAGGAAACAAATTACATCTATAGACAGTTAAAAATCTGCTTTAAAATACCCCAATTGTAAAAACCCAATAAAATCAATATTTAAGAACAATTTAAAAAAAACAGTTTGGAGGAATGGGAAAATTACGATTGCGATTGAGCCAGGCCGGATAATTGAAAGAGGTGGGTCTTCAGCTGTACACGGAAGGAGCGGAGATCGGAAGTAATCCTGATGTCACGGGGGAGGTCATTCCATAGGGCTGGGCCCATCACAGAGAAGGCTCTGCTCCTGGGTGTCGCCCCCCGGCACTGTTTGGCGGACGGCACCCGGAGAAGTCCCTCTCTGTGTGAGCGAATTGGTCGTAGGGATGTGTGGGGCAGGATGCGATCCTGCATATAACTAGGCCCTGTGCCATGGAGCGCTTTAAAGATCATAATCAAAACCTTGAAACGCACTCGGTAGACCACAGGCAGCCAGTGCAGCTCGCGCAGGAGAGGTGTTACAGGGGAGTATCTAGTCCTCCCCATAATCACCCGCGCGGCCGCGTTCTGGACCAACTGTAGTCTCCGAGTGCATCTCAAGGGAAGCCCCATGTAGAGAGCATTGCAGTAATCCAGGCGAGACGTCACTAGCGCATGAGTGACTGTGCGTAGGGCATCCCGGTCCAATAAGGGGCGCAATTGGCGCATCAGGCGGACCTGATGGAACGCCCCCCTTGCCACGGCTGTTACATGGTTATCCATGGACAGCCGGGTATCCAGGAGGACGCCCAAATTGCGCACCTGTTCCATGGGGGCTAGTTGGACGCCCCCGATGGCCAGAGATGGAAGCACCTGGTTGAACCGGGAGGCCGGAAGCCACAGCCACTCCGTCTTGGAAGGGTTGAGTTTTAGTCAGTTGCCATCCATCCAGACCCGTACGGCCTCCAGACACCGGGACATCATTTCGACGGCCTCATTGGGGTGGTTCGGAGTGGAAATGTATAGCTGAGTATCATCAGCATACAGATGATATCCCACTCCAAAACCACGGATGATCTCGCCCAGCGGTTTCATATATGTGTTGAACAGGAGAGGCGAGAGCACCGATCCCTGTGGCACTCCACATGTGAGTGGCCTCCGGGTCGAACTCTGCTCCCCTGTCAACACACGTTGCGTCCGACCAGAGAGGTAGGAGCCAAACCACCGTAAAACGGTGCCTCTGACTCCCAGCCCCTCTAGCCGGTGCAACAGGATACCATGGTCGATGGTATCGAACGCCGCCGAGAGATCTAATAGGACCAGGATAGAGGAACAACCCCTATCTCTGGCCCTCCAGAGATCATCGACCAATGCGACCAAGGCCGTCTCCGTGCTGTGCCCGGGTCGGAAGCCGGACTGGCGCGGGTCTAGATAATCATTTTCCTCCAGGTGACGTGGGAACTGCTGTGCTACCACACTCTCTACAACCTTCGCTAAAAAAGGAAGGTTGGAGACTGGACGATAATTGACTAGGTCCGTTGGGTCCAGGGAAGGCTTCTTGAGCAGGGGCCTCACCACCGCCTCTTTCAAGGCGGCCGGTAGAGACCCCTCACCCAACGAGGCGTTCACCAGGCCCAGGAGCCAGTCGCGCGTAACCTCCCAGGATGCCAGTACAAGCCAGGAGGGACACGGGTCCAATAAACATGTGGTGGGTCGCAGACGTCCACGCAACCTGTCCAAATCCTCGATGGCAACCGAGTCAAACTCCTCCCAAAGCGGTCCCTCAAGACTCGCAATGGGCGTCTCTACTGAACCACTGAAAGGGGTCCATCCCATCCGGATTTGAGCGACTTTGTCCTGTAGATAATTCCCAAACTCCTCTGCTCTGCCCTGTAGAGGGGCTTCCCGTGGTCTCTCAAACAAGAGGGAACGGGTCACCCGAAACAGGGCGGCAGGGCGGTTATCTGCAGACGCAATAAGAGCGGCGCAATGTTGACGTTTGGCCGCTCTTAATGCCACAAGGTACGTCTTCAAATAGGCTCGTGCCTGTGCTCGGTCAAATTCGGAGCGGGAGGATCTCCAACGACTCTCTAGGCGTCTCTTGTGGCGTTTCATCACCCTTAGCTCCTCGGTGAACCAAGGTGCCAGGGTGGTTCTTCGCCACAGGAGAGGCCGCAAAGGCGCCACCCGGTCTAGGGCCCCGGTAGCCGCACTATTCCATGCGGCTACCCGGTCCTCTACTCGGGGGCGGGTCAGGTCCACAGGAGGTGGCCCAAGTTCCGTCTGGAACCTATCCGGTTCCATCAGGCGCTTGGGGCGGAACCATCTAATACCTTCCAGTTCCGCCTCCTCGCGGCGGGGGGTAGCACCAGGGAAGTCCAGCCGGAGAAGTGAGTGATCCGACCATGACAGGGGAATAGTGTCTAGATCCCCTATTCCCAGATCACTCGTCCACTGGCCAGAGACAAAAACAAGGTCCAGGGTGTGGCCTCCCTCGTGAGTAGGGCCCTGAATTAACTGGGTCAGGTCCATGGCTGTCATGGAAGCCATGAACTCCCGAACCCCCTCAGACGCTTCTCCCATCGACGGCAGATTAAAATCCCCCATCACTAAAAGTTTGGGGGTCTCAACCGCCACCGATGAGATCAGCTCAAGGAGTTCGGGCAGGGCCGCTGAAGTATAGCGAGGAGCCAGGTATACTATCAGCAGGCCCAACTGCCTCCCTGGGCCCCATCTCACGACGAGGGACTCACACCCGGATGTCTGCGGCACAGTGAACTCTCTCGGCTCTAAGTCTTCCCGGATAATCACTGCTACCCCACCGCCCCTTCCCTGGGCCCGAGGCTGGTGAAATGCTCGATAACCTGGAGGGCACATTTCCACAAGGGGTAGACCTCCCTCGTGGCCCAACCAGCTCTCGGTTATTCCGGCGAGGTCCGGGTCCCCCTCCAAAATTAGATCGTGGATGAGGGGGGCCTTATTGACAACGGACCTCGCATTGCATAACAGCAGTCTCAGGCCTTGGGTCTGTAGATCCTGACCACCTAGTATGCAGGGGTTGGTACAAACGACCGGGAATGACCAAAAACCCCGGTCTCCCAACCGACTACGTGCTCTTAAACTGTCCTCGCACCTGCCCCTCCCCACGACCGTTGGTATTAAGGTGCCCTGCATAGGAATGCTATCTTCCCTCTCCTCCCCCACTCCGCTCCCTCCTCTTTCGACCACACCTAAGTGCCTGGCTCTTCCATCCCTCCTAACCGGTTCCCCCCCCCCCATCCCTACAACCCCTCCCCCCCCCCATCCTTATAACCCCTTACAACTTTTAAAAAACATTTAATTAAAAAACCCCTTAACGTGCGCTTCCTCCACCTCTCTGGGTTAATGAACCCGTCCTCAAGGTGGGCCCTTGAAAGGGCAGGAGGCCATAGCTGCGAGAGGGGGGAATCTCGTAGCTGTAGAAGGTCTAGCCTCGTATATAACATAATTAGACAGGGCCAAGTTCGTCAAGAGGGAGCTGTAGATGTATCAGTGGCCACAATTCCCACTAAGGGGATGGCCCTGGCAAGAAGATAGTCCAGGCGGGGGATAGGCTGATGGAAATAGTCCGTATCCGAATGAAAATGCTGGCTGATGAAAGTATGATAAAGTAGCCAGCTGGTGGATAAGAATTGCAGCTAAGAGGTGGTTTGCAATGGGTGGTAAATCATAGTAGATGGTAGGGCGAATAGCCCGTAGAAGTAGATGGTAAATACGTGAGTGGGGGGGGGGTAATAGCGAGCACAGCAAAACACCGGGTCTGGCCTTCTGCGTGGGCCTCTGATGTTCCAGGCCTCCGAGTCTATGGCCTGTCCTAGATGAAAAGAATCCTCTGTCCATTTGGCAACCCAGGTGTTGTTGTTGGGCCCGGGAGGGCTGCATCGGCCTCCCTGCGGCCTTCCTGCAGCCCTTCCCACGATCTTTCAACTCTGATTCCTCCGATGTTCACAAAAATCTTGATGATAGGCCATCCCTCTTTAGAGAGCCATTCTTCATTGCCTGCTCTGAAAACCCATTTAAAGATTCCAGCATAACTTCATGGACAATTGGAAATGAATTAACATTTTTGTGGTATTCTTCCCCTTTGTACCTATAAAAAGAGATCTGCTTTCAGCGTTGCTCAAAAAGCAGATAAATCATTTATTGGCTGGAAACGGCCTTTGTTGATTAGATTTCTCCAAATAATTTTAGACTGGAACTTCAAAATGATTTTAGGAAATCTATACACTTTATCTTAGCCTCAACAGAAAGCACTTTGCAAGTATTTCGTCTACCACATTTGTTACGGAAGAAAAGCACATATCTTAGGTAGATTCATTCAGAATGAATGCTTGGGTCCATAGCATGTCCTGAAGACAGCAAAACTCTTGTGATTATATCATTCCCCAAACTTAAAGACAATAACAACAGTTGTAAAATATCACAAAACCTCTATTTCTATGCTTCTGTTTCTGTAGATGATATGGGAATAAGCTGAAATTCTAAGGGCAATGGGTTTTGGTTGGTTGTTTGGTTTGTGGGTTTCTATAGTTGTCCACCTCAGCCAATGATTCTGGGAGGCTTACAATTCAGAAAATACATTTTCTGAAGATCAGATCAGATAGATAGATGATAGATAGATAGATAGATAGATAGATAGATAGATAGATAGATAGATAGATAGATAGATAGATAGATAGACAGACAGACAGACACAGATGCACACGTACGTACATACGTACATACGTACATACGTACATACATATATATACACATACACACACACACACGTGTGTGTGTGCGCGCATGTGTTGCATTTGTGCTGATAATACTGCCTGATATGTAATACAGCCCAGGTTCGATTTCCAGTAAGGGTATGGCTAACTAATGAGAGCTAAATAGCTTGAAATAGATCTATACTAGTCTCCCTTTATTTATTTATGACTTCTACTGTACTGCTGTAAAAACTCTTCTACTGTACAGTGCAGTGGAGTTGTCATGGTAACAGCTTCACAGTACTCCACAAGGGGGCCCCCTCTGGTTAGGAGGAAAATCCAACATTAGAAATTATGTTCGGTCCAGACAGTTTCCCCCTATAAATAAATACCCGGCCAATGTCAGGTTATCAGCTAGTATAAGATATATAAACTATTACCAAGAATGTTACTTCTCTCTCAGAGGCTGATAAGGAAAGTTTTCAACCAGAGACTCTCCAACAGATCTTCATATCTGAACATGTTTGTAATAGGACAGATGCCTCAAAAAGGACAAGAGAGTTTAAAAGGTTTTTTTTTTTCAAGAAAAACATTCTCGCTTGATCCTGGAAACCGACTGATACCTATTATAACTTTTTCAGTCTATGTAATTTCTGATTGCAAATATTAAGACAAAACCAGTGTTGGGTTCCTACTGGTTCAGACTGGTTCGGCCGAACCGATAATGGTTTGGCGGCCCGGGTCGCTGGAACTGACAGCAACTCAGGCCTGCCACGCCCCCGAACTGGATCCAGGGTCTCTTCTCCCATTGCTGGCATGTTTCTGCGCATGTGCAAAATAGTTTTCAGTAAACTGTGCATGTGCAGCAAAAAACATTGCATGCATGTTCAAAACGCCCTCTCTCAGCGAACTGGGTAGTAAATTGGTTAGGAATCCACACTGGACAACACACACATTTTTGAAGCCTCTTCTAAGTCAAGATTATAATTTAAATTTGTATGCTCCTTTTGCAATTATTATGGGTCCATGGTAGGATCTTGCAAGAGACATATTGGGGACAAGGGGAAAAAAAGATCTTTTTTCCAAGATTTCGTTGGACTCTAAAATAAAGCTAGAGACCATTATACTACTGCAGACGGTACTAAACCACTATAGCTCTTATAGAAAGGTGTCCTTGGAAATTTATCCAGGCCAATCAAGCAGGACTATATTTTTTTGAGGGGAGGGAGTGTAAAAATGGTAAGATGTTGACCACGCAATCAAAAGTGCCCCATTTTTGTGTACACACACACACACACACAGAGTGGCTCAGTGGCTAAGACGCTGAGCTTGTTGATCAGAAAGTTGGCAGTTCAGCGGTTTGAATCCATAGTGCCATATAACGGGATGCGCTCCCATTACTTGTCCCAGCTTCTGCCAACCTAGCAGTTTGAAAGCACATAAAAATGCAAGTAGAAAAATAAAAACCACTTTTGATGGGAAGGTAACAGCGTTCGGTGCACTTTTGGCATTGAGTCATGCCAGCCACATGACCACGGAGACATCTTCGGGCAGCGCTGGCTCTTCGGCTTTGAAACGGAGATGTGCACCGACCCCTAGAGCTGGGAATGACTATCACGCATGTGAGGGGGAACCTTTACCTTTTATACACACATACATACATACAAGTAAAAAGAGAGGAAACATTATTGGTCACTCAGTTGTGGTGGCCATCTTAACTTTTAGGGACACCCCCTCCTGCTCCCCCTCCCACAGATGCTTGTCATCAGGACTTTGGAACTTGATATTGTCCACCCTGCTCTGCAGAGTAATTTGGAAGATGCCAACTCTTTGTTTCTCTTCTTAATTGCAGGAAAATAGACCCTTTTATGTGAAGTCTCAGAAGGTGTAGGTGGTACAGCTCCCTGGAGAGGAGATGCTTATGGGACACTCAGGTAAGGTGCTGATCTTTGGATTAGAAGGGCTGTTCATGTTGTAGGCATCTGGCCTACTTCCTCAAGGATCAAAGTATTGGTTTATTGCCTGTTTGTTTTTGCTAGCTTCATTCTCCAGCAGGGTAAAGCCACTTCCCTGATGAGGAATTGGTGGTGGGAAGTGATGGAAGCAGAACATTGGGGGTCATAAGAAGGTCCCATTGGGGTCTTGCATCAGGCACATGTTCTCACTTCAGAAATGAAGAGGAGCAGCAAATGCTTCCATAGTCTATGGCAGTGTTTCTCCACCTTGGCATTTTTAAGCTGCCTAGACGGCAACTCCCAGAATTCCCCAGGCAGCTCTGAATTCTGGGAGTTGAAGTCCATACAGCTTAAAATTGTCAAGGTTGAGAAACACTGATCTATGGCAAGCTTTGGACTTGGACATTGGCTTTCCCTCCATGATGTTAAGCTGTCATTTGTGGCTTGCGAGAGAGGGAGTTTCTCATCTTTCAACAAAATGGGACCGTGTGATTTGTTGGACACGATAAAGGAACCTGATTTCTAGGTAACAATAGAGGAATGGAAAGAAATGAGAGTAAAAGCCTGCAGTTCATCATAGCTCATAAACGTAATAAGAAACTTTGGCTAAGTTTCACTTACTTGAGCAAAAGAAGGGTGCTTGATGCTCTTTGATCTTGACTGTTTTCTTGCAGGTGTTGCATTACCCAAACTAGATAGCAATAACCCAATGGTGAAATTCAATTTTTTTTTTTACTACCGGTTCTGGTAGCATGGCTTGATGGGCATCGCAGTATAGTATAAGTCTTTATTACGGTCAAAGACCAGCAATACAAATTACTTTTTACAATATATTTAAAAAGTACTGACATTAAAATATATTTAAAAAGTATTGACATTAAAAGTGGATAATAACATACATATTCTCAAACTGTTAAGGTCACTCACTGGTTTAATGGGTGAAAAGCTGGTAAGTATGGGAGTAGATACAATGGTCCAGAAATTGTTAGAGATATGTCCAAATAATTGGTACAAGATGACAACTATAATTCTGTAACCAAATTATTTTCTTATGGACATTGCAGCAACATAGAACTTTACCACTGCATATGTGGTAGCCGGGTTTATGTCCTGGAGGAGAAAGCCTACATAAAAATTGTCTGCCCTCCCTGGCAATCTCTCTAAGAAAGGGAGAACATACGCAGACCTATAAACTCCTTGTAGCTTACAGTATAATAGAGCATGTGAGATATCTTCAACTTCTCCTTTACCACATATACAAACCCTTTCTGCTATAGGTGTTCTCTTATACCTGCCCTGGAGGAATGCTGAAGGAAGAATGTTAAATCTGGCTCTGCAGAAAGCTATTCTTTGTTTTGGGAAGATCAGGTCATTTAGATATCTTGCCGATTCTCACACACCCTGTTTGATTCTGTCCCTACTGTGGACAGGCAACCTATTTAGTTCTTTTTGGAACTCCATGCCCTTCATTCTATTGATTACTACTTGCTTTGCTTGGTCAAAGACTAGAGACATTTAGAATACCGGTGAGAGCCCATAAGAGCCCAGTTTGTCATCAATTGCCTGTTTCCAGGGGGAGGGGAAGTTGTCAGTCAACACTAGTGGGGACAGTCCCTCTGGAAAGAAATGCATTTTAAGCCAATGAATGATCATCATCTTCCAGGCTCTTACCTGAATTTGAGGCATGTGGGCATGGCAGCGGAAAGATACTGCAAAATCTCTATTCCCTCCCCCCTCCTGGGTGAAGGATATTGCAAAATCTCCATTCCCACCCCACTCTGGGGACGGGCAGAGGTGGTATTTGCTGGTTCTCCAAACTACTCAGAATTTCCGCTACCAGTTCTCCAGAACCTGTCAGAATCTGCTGAATTTCACCCCTGCAGTAATCCTTAGACATATATTACTCTTCACAGTGCTTTTACAGCCCACCCTAAGCAGTTTACGGGGTCAGCCTATTGCCCCCAACAATCTGGGTCCTCCTTTTACCCACCAAGGATGAAGAACCTGACTCAACCTTCAGCCAGTCAGGATCAAACTGCTGGCAGTCGGCAGAATAAGCCGGCAATGCTGCATTCTAACCACTGCGTCACCACGGCTCTTAACTATCACCACTGCATTGTTTGGGTAATGAAACGTTTGCAAGGAGCTGAAGAAGCTCCTCGGATGAGAAGGAAAAACAAAAGTCCAATTGCCTTTTGAAAAAAGGCACTTTTGGATTTGCAAGAAACCAACCAAGGTCAGAGACCACCAAGGACCCTTCAGTTCAACCCTGAGCTACAAAATTCTCCTTGATCATTGACTTGAGTCGAAACCTTGAGTGAGTTTCAGGGTGATCCTTAGGTTTCCACTTAGGATCCGTTCCCGGAACTGAATCTGCTAAGTTAGTGGCTGTACCCTGATGTGATTGAGATTGTCGGTCGGTGGAGGTGCACAAATTCTGCCTGATTACCTTTGTTCAGTGTGTGAGTGGTGGTCCTGAGGGTCGTCTGCAACGTTATCTGCAGAGTTGAACAACAAACATTCTTGTTGCAAGTTAAAAGTAGCCTTTGATACCAGTGGTGAAATTCAAATTTCTTTCCCTACCAGTTCTGTGCCTTTGTGGGCGTGGCTTTGTGGGCGTGGTCATGTGACAGGGTGGACGGTGGCAACTTTTTAAAAACTTTTTTAGCAGACTACTGAACCAGTAGTTTAAAAAAATGCTAAAAAATAGTTTCAATAAAAGTTCCGGCAATAACGCAGCAGAGATGATTGTTGCCCAGCTGATCATCGGAACTTTTCAAAACTTTGTTTTTAGCATTTTTTACTACCGATTTGGGTGAACTGGCCCGAACCGGTAGCATTTCACCCCTGTTTAATACCGGAAAAAGCTACTTTTCAGAACACAGAATATTTCCCCAGGCTGTTTGCTGTGCCTTCTGCTCCTTGATCTGTTCAAGGGGAGATTGCTAAGACTTCCAACCTGTATGCGAATCTCCTCTTTGGCTCCTCTGCTATGCGCGCAAATTGGTTGATGAGCTTCAGAGCTTTCGTGAAGCAAACGCTTGCGGTCGGAGATGATAGAAGCGATTGATTCCTGCCAGGCTCTGTGAAGTGGCCTCTGATTGTCCAGAGAGAAAGCTTTAATGCCTGGCTGATGTTTACCTGCTGGTTTGTCTTTTCCCCTGCTGTTCTACTCATTTATTTTGCTCTCGGTTGAAAGAAAAAAAGAGAGAAAAAGAAAATAACCCGTAGATCAAAACTGTTGATTTCTAGGATAAAAGACCAATTGACCGAAATCTGAATAGATGCAATTGTTGGAAATGAAGGGAGCGTAAAATCTGATCCAATGGTCGAAACTGGCTGTGCTCTCCCACTCCCCAGATAATATGACATTTCTCTGCAAGAGAATAAGATGAAGACAGGGGAGAGTCCCCTTCTTGGCTTAATACCATTATGAAGAGCAGGAGTGGTATTGTCTTACCTTCCCTACCGGTTCGCAAATGTGAGTGCACGCTCAGCCTTCTTTGCGCATGCACTCAGCCTCCTGCGCATGCGCTTTTGGCGAAAAAAAAGAGCCTAAATGGCATGCCATGGAGCCAAGGTAGGTGGGCAGGTTGCCAATCATGATCCCTTGAATGCAAAATGCTTTCGTCGTCATAAAATACAAGCTGCTGACCAACACCTGAATTGTGATCCCTTGCCCACAAAGATGGAGCAACAGTCTATAACACTGAGTCGTAAGCAATGGTGGGATTCAGCCAGTTCACACCTATTCGGGAGAACCGGTTGTTAACTTTCCAAGCAGTTCAGTGGACTAGTTGTTGCAAGAAATCTCCTTTTGTTTTTTTCCCACTTTACAGTCTTTACTTTAATCCTGTAAGGAAGGCAGGAAGGAAACATTCTGGTGCTGTTTCTAGCCTAATCTTTATTGCCCTGCTTACAGAAACTGCCTCTCCGGTTAACCCTTATTACATTGTAACAGCTACGGCAAAGCGCCCATCGACCTGAGTGATGTTCAGCTGGCCACGCCCACCCGGTCACATGACCACTGCGCTCCACCTACCCAGCAGGTCATCAGGGCAGAGAACCAGTTGTTAAATTATTTGAATCCGACCACTGGTCGTAAGTCAGTGTTTTCAGTGTCATTGTAACATGGAACTGCTGTTAAACGAATGATTGTAAGTCGGGGACTACCTGAATTTAAGTTTAATTTTAACTTATTAATTTAAAATTAATAAGTTAATTAAGTTAAATTAATTCAACTTATTTAATAGACAAGGTGGAGAGTCAGAGAGAGAGTTGTCCTTTTTCGTGAACATTATTTTGATCGCAAGGCGACCCCTGCAATTGGTTGGGAATATTCTTTTTATCAGTCCTTTTATTTGCTTTGATACCTCCATGTTGTTCTTGGTAACAATATGACGTAACCCACATGCTTTGACAAGTTACTACTATCCCCAAAGTGGTATTTTTCCACTACGCCGGCTCCAGAATACATGTTATAATTGGCTCCAGACCTACATGCCAGGACTTGCGTTAGTATCGTCAGCTGCCACCGATGGCAGTCAGAGCCACAAATAGAATAAGTTGCTGAGCTGTGTGCTTCTTTTATGCAGTAGCCTTGTGCAAGCTGATGCTCAGTTGACAAGCATCTGGAATTTGACCCTGGGGAGGCTGCGACAGTCGTTAAGTGTGAAAAATGGTTGTAATTCGCTTTTTCCAGCGCCGTTGTAACTTTGAACGGTCATTAAACGTAAGTCAAGGACTACCTGTAATTCTGACAGATCAGCCACAGGCAAATTTTCCAGGCCTGGGTTACAGTCACCATATATGTTTTGCTTTCGGTGCATTAGCAGTAAACCAAAATGACAATTTAACTCGGTCGAAATATGGCTGAGATCTGAGATTGCTGAATCGCGTTGATGACCTTGCCGCAAAATCCTGTGAGATTGGCGGTCTTGTAAGAGGAGGAGCTTCATCACTGGAAGTTTTCAAGAAGAGACTGAACTGCTATCTGTCAGAAATGGTGTAGGGTCTCCTGCTTAGGCGGGGGGCTGGACTAGATGACCTACAAGGTCCCTTCCAACTCTGTTGATCTGCCTGTTAATCTGTCTGCTCAGAAGCTCCAGGTTTATCCCATGCCAGCATAACATTGAATTGGGTCTCTGGTGCAGCTTTTACCTTGAAGCTGCTCAATCTTAATCCGGATTTGCAATCCAGATGTTCTAAGCACATGTCAACCCAACTCTTGAAAATACTTGGAACGGGACAGAATAACAGAGTTAGATGGGGCCTCGGAGGACTTCTAGTCCATCCCCCTGCTCGAACAAGAGACTCTATACCACCAGAATGGGACCACTTGCCACAGCCAACTCGCTGCGGCCAACTCACCACGGCCAATTTGTTGCAGGACAACTGACCACGGCCGTGGGGCAACTCGCTGCAGGACAATTTAACAATCCTGTTGAATTATTTAAAATAATTTTTTAAAAACCGTATTTTAATTTTTGCCATTCACATTTCATTCTGTCCCTTCTTTTGCATCATTTCTTTCATCTTTCTATTCCACTATTTCTTAGATATTAGCGTAACTCTTGTCCTGCAGCACCTGTCCTGCCGTGTGTTGGCTGTGGCGAGTTGACCATGGTGAGTTGTCTGTGGCAAGATGGTTGTGGTGAGTTGGCTGCAGGGAATTGTCATATACTCTATACCACAGTGGTCCCCCAAACCTTTGGGCACCAGGGACCGGTTCCATGGAGACAGGTTTTTCCGCAGACTGGAGGGGGCGTGGTTTTGTGTGCTGCCTGCATCCTGTGGATGGGGCTTCACTTGTTTGTGCAATGTGGTCTCTGGCATGCCATAATCTGGTGCCGGTCCATGAACCAGAGGTTGAGGATCCCTGTTATACCATGTCACAAAAGTGGCTGTTCAGTCTCTTTTTGAAAGCCTCCAGTGATGGAGCACCCACAACCTCTGAAGAAGTCCCACTGGTTAATTATTCTCACTGCTAGGGAGTTTCTCCTTAATTCCAGGTTGCTTCTCTCTTTGTCCAGTTTCCATTCGTTGCTTCTTGCTTGCCTTGGGGTGCTTTGGGGGGGGGGGAAAGTTGACTCCCTCTTCTTTGTGGCAGCCCCTCAAATTACTGCTATCATGTCAAAAGGCAAATGCCTTGGTAAGGCCACACTTGGAATACTGCATTCAGTTTTTGTCACCACGATGTAAAAAAGATGTGGAGACTCTAGAAAGATTGCAGAGAAGAGCAACAAAGATGATTAGGGGACTGGAAGCTAAAACATATGAAGAACAGTTGCGGGAACTGGGTACGTCTAGTTTAATAAAAAGAAGGACTAGGGAAGACATGCTAGCAGCCCTCCAATATCTCAGGGGTTGCCACCAAGAAGAAGGAGTCAAACTATTCTCCAAAGCACCTGAGGGCAGGACAAGAAGCAATGGGTGGAAACTAATTAAGGAGAGAAGCAACTTAGAACTGAGGACAAATTTCCTGACAGTTAGAACAATTAACTAGTGGAACAATTTGCCTCCAGAAATTGTGAATGCTCCAACGCTGGAGGTTTTTAAGAAGATGTCGGATAACCATTTATCTGAAGTGGTGTAGGGTTTCCTGCCTAGGCAGGGGGTTGGTCTAGAAGAACTCCAAGGTCCCTTTCAACTCTGTTATTCTATTCTATTGTAAATGGAGTTTCTTTGGTTTGCCTTGAAGACATTTCACATCCCCTCCAAGAGGTTTCCTCAGCTCAGAAAGTCCAGTTGGCTCATGAAAAAACAACTTTGAGGTCTGCTTGCACTGAAGGGAACCACCGTATTTTATGGAGTATGAGACGCACCTTTTCCCCCCTAAAATAGCGTGGAAATGTTGGTGCGTCTTATACACCAAATACAACCTCACCCCCACATCCCATTTTTGCAAAAAAACAGGCTGTTTTCACAAAAAGGGAGGCTTTTTTTGCCTTCCCTCAGCCCCCAGCAGCCCTCTGTAGGCTTCAGCAGGGCTGAGGCAAGGCAAAAACGGGGGTATTTTTGCCTTGCCCCAGCCCTGCTGAAGCCTGCAGAGGGCTGCTGGGGGCTGAGAGAAGGCAAAACCTTTTTTTTTTTTCTTACTTACCTCTTCAAAATCTTGGTGCGTCTTGTAGTCCGAAAAATACGGTAAGTAACTTTTTCACCCTGCAATATTTTCCACCCACGTCATCTTCTTAAAAGGGGGGGGGGGTATGTAGAATTCCATGGGGTCTTAAGATTAAAGATGGAATCATCAAATGCAATTATTTCCAGGTTACCGAGGCAGTTACGGGGCACATTCAGGAAACACCACATTGCTGATAATTGAACCAGTTTGATGGAGAGATCATCACCTGCAAAGCAGGTGCTCCTAATTAAATCTAGAATAAAGGTAGAATAAGCAAGAATGAGTGTAATCACCATCTGTTGGTGTTCAGAAATATACCGGCCTTGATAAAGAGGTCTGGTTCAGCCATCTTGTTTTATTTTTATTTTAAACATCCGTTCCTCGGCTTAGCTTACTCTTCTTCCACTTAAAAAGCTCTTCAGAAGACTTCTTCTAATCAAGCATTTGTCAAATTAGTGACACGTCGTGAGGTTTATTGGGTCGCTCATGAATTTTCTTCACAGATTGGCTTCATGAGGGAAAAAGAGTTATGTATAGCTCCTTGAAGGAAGAATGGAACACCCTAAATCACTTTATTTAAATAATAATAATCTTTGCTGATATATAAAGTCACTGGGTTCTTTTATAAGTGGTAACCATAGCTTGTTTTGCTTATCAAAGTATGTTGGATGTTTGATGTATCAGCTTGAAGAATATAGTTTATTCTGGCAAAATGCATTGATCACACTTACTTTAAATATTTCTTTTATATACAGCATGAATGGAGATCTAGACTACTGAACTCTCAAATAGCAATAGCACTTAAACTTATATACCGCTTCATAGAGCCTTTACAGTCCTCTCTAAGCGGTTTTACAGAGTCAGCCTATTGCCCCCAACAATCTGGGTCCTTATTTTACCTACCTTGGAAGGATGGAAGGATGAGTCAACCTGGAGCCTAGTGAGATTCGAACTGCCAAATTGCAGGCAGCCGGCATTCAGCAGAAGTAGCCTGCAGTACTGCACTCTAACCACTGCGCCACCAAGGCTCAAAATGTAGTAATTCCTCTCTCTTTATTTATTAACCACTTATCACCAATTTTAAGACCCTTTGTGGTTTAACAGTAATGAAAAATATATAAAAAAAGATATCCAGCGTTCCAAATACATAGTTATATGATAGTTGTTAAAAGCATAGTCGAGTAGATATTTTCAATAATTTCTGCTAAGGCTCAGCCAAAACTGTTTCTCTGTGATGTTTTTCACTAAAGTCCACTAAAATTTCACTAAAACGTTATCTAGACTGTATATCTCCCATACTCCATATAATCCCCCCTCTCATTTTCCCACAATAGAGAATGTGGCAGGCCTTAAGGCCCAATGCAAAAGATGGCTTCCAGGCCTGACATTAGTCCTATCCCCTTCAGATGATGAACTGTCGGCTACTCTTGGCTTTTTTGTGTGTGTGTGTCACATTTTCTGGAACAAAACCCAATGCCTCAGTGGAAAACAGAAAACGCGTTTATTCCAGCTAAGTAGACTAGAGATTTGGAACTACAGTAAAGTGGCATTATATCTACACACATTTCTTTTGTGTGTAGATAAAATACAATTTTGAACAGTCTTGGGGCTTGCAAGACAGAATGGTTTGGAATTTTTTTGTGGTTTTTTTTTTCCTCCACAAGAACCTAAGGCGATTCTCGGAAAAGGGATCAGCATAAGATGTGTGTACATCTCCCTCTCATTTTGGCACCGCATATCTGCAAAATATATGTATTATCAAGAGGAGAGAAGAAATACGTACACACAAAAATCTCTTACCTGTCTTGAGCCTGTTTCAGTCCTTCAGTCGTTCATTGTTGTCAGGTGTCATCACGAGCAACGTTCGGTAATCTGATGTGATGGCTGTCATCTTGAGAAACGCACTAATGCTAACAGAAGATGATCCCTGGCAGGAGATTTGTGTGTGTCCCCCCCTCCCTCTTCCCCAAGCCTTGCCGTTTCTCTACAAAATCCCCGAATCAAATTAGACAACGCAATTGAACATTGTTGTGTGTCTGGCAAACCAAAATATGTGTGTTCTAAAGCCAGACTGCTAATGAGCACTCTTCCCATGTGTGTGGACATGAAAATTCTTCTCTCGATATCTACTAAAAGGAGATTCCACATTTGGTTTATGGGAGCAGGCTTTGAGTGTTCTATAGGATGGTCAATGGCAGAATAACAGAGTTGGAAGGGACCTCAGAGTTCTTCTAGTCTGACCCCCTGCTCAAGCAGGAGACCCTAGACCTGTGATGGCAAACGTATGGCACCCGTGCCAGAGGTGGCACACAAAGCCCTCTCTGTGGGCACGCGCGTGTTGTCACCCCAGCTCAGCCAGCTGGTTGTTGGGTTACCAACAAATGCATGCATGCTGGCCAGCTGGTTGTTGGGTTTCTGACATGCGCACGTGCACCAGCCAGCTGGTCATTGGGTTTCTGAGGTGTGCCTGTGCACCGGCCAGCTGGTTGTTGGGTTTCTGGCATTCTGGCGCATGTGTGCCTTCTGGTTTGGGCACTCTGTGCCTAAAAGGTTCGCCATCACTGCCCTGGACCAGTGATTGTGAACCTTTTCAGCACTCGGTGCCGAAAAGGGAGTGTGTTCATGTACATGGGGCACCGAGTTCCGAAAAGGGAGCACTTCCTTCCTCTACCATTCCCGAAACAAGCTTCTGTATTTATTTGAATCACGGTATCTTTCTCTACATTTAAGCTTGCTAAAATGCCTAGGGTTTTTTTTAGAGTTTTTTTTTTAAAAAACAGCCTTTACCTTAAGTGTTTCCTTTCCCTTCCTCTTTTTTTTAGCACACTTAGCTGCACTCAGTAATACAATTGAATCTGTGTGGCACTAACAACACATGAAGAAATTTCTTTCCATAGCCTGTCAGTTTGAATTTATACTACAATGCTGGCTGAATCTTATTCAGACTCCTTTAGATATTTCTCTTTCTTTTAATCTTTTAAGTTCTAGATTATATATTTCTTCTGGTTGTTTTATGTTTTTAATTCATTTTCTGGGTGAATTAAAATATAAGAAAGGGTAAGAAAGGCTGGATTGTTTAAATGTTGATCTACTGTGTTTTCACAAAAATAAGTCAGGGTCTTATTTTGTTTTGACCCCCCAAAATAAGCGCTTGGCCTTATTTTGGGGGAGGTCTTATTATTTTTGATGTATAGGAGGCAGCGAGCGTGGTCACCTCATGGCTGCTGCTATGTTGCAATATTTTTTGGGAGGGCTTATTTTCAGGGGAAGGCTTATTTTAGTGCATGCGCTCAAAAGCCCATTTGGGCTTATTCGGGGAGGTCTTATTTTGGAGAAAACAGGGTTTAAAAAGAGTAAGAACATTATGGGCAGAGGCAGACAGACTGATCTGCAAAATTTAAGTACAGGTAGTCAAACTTTACTTGGCCTAATAATAATCTACAATTTTGGTCACGAGAATGTTGTGATTGATCCTTTGGCTTTTGCTGTGCTATCAGCACTTTTCCCTTAAAACATGATGGCATTTTGCATTACCTTTTTGCGTTATTGTTAGGCTTCTCTCTATATTAACCTATACAGATAGACAAATCTTTTCTATTCAGCCGTGACTGAGGGCAAAGTTGCACAGCTAGAGGTATAGGTAGACTTCATTATACAATCTTGATAACAGTCTCATTGCTGACTGGTGTAAATTCTTGGAATCGCTATCTTGGCAAACATTTGCTTCCTTTCTTGAATTTGTCCTTTAAATCACCTTTTTAATATATGTAGTCCGTTCCTATTTTGCTATTTTGGGGGAGTGAAAGAAGGAACTACATGAGAAACTGCACATTCATTCATTAGAAATTTCATTTGGTAACTTTCCTAAGAGTGGCTTACATTCATATTATTTCTCTCTCTCTTTCTTCCTCTCTCTCTTTCTCTCTCCTCTACGCAATATTGTCATTCTCTCTCTTTCTCTCTTTCTTTCTCTCTCTTTCTCTTTTTCTCTCTCCTCTATGCAATATTGTCATTCTCTCTCTTCCTCTCTCTTTCTTTCTTTCTCTCTCTCTCTCTTCCTCTCTCTTTCTCTCTGTCTCTTTCTCTCTCTTCCTTTCTCTCTCCTCTATGCAATATTGTCATTCTCTCTTGCTCTTTCTCTCTCTCGCTCTTTCTCAGTCTCTCTCTCTCTCTGTCTCTCCTCTCACTTTCTCTCTCTGTGTCTCTCTGTTTCTCTCTGTCTCTCTCTGTCATGGGAATTAAAAATATGTGGAGACTGAAATCAATTATTTGTAAAATATTGGATTGTGTACCTTCTGAAATTAGAGAATACAAGCCGTGTTCTTCTTTTTAAAATAATGTCTTTGCACGAGTCTTCAAGATAAATATTTTGAGCCTATTGGCTTACAATTGGACTTTAAATCAGTCTTGGAAATTCTTGACATGAACTTGCAGAAGGATTTTTGTCACATTAGCCTTCAGATGACATTCTTAACAAGCAGGATTAGGAATGTGTGCGGTTTTTTCCCCACTTTGTTTTCTATTCCAGTGCCACTGATAGGCACTCATGTCATGGAAGTATATATGAACTGTGTATTTTCTTTTAAAAGTATCTATTGTTGCTGCTGCTGAGTTGGTATTTGAATCAAAATGCGGAAACTGGTGATTATTTCTGGTCTTTCCCATTAGAATGGGAGGGTGAATACAATCAATTTCTATAGGATTTGGCGAGGATCTAAAGACATATGGGGAAGATCACACACTAAGTCTTGAGCTGATTAAACTGTATAAATTGATAACAGTATAAATCCAAATGGATTCATAACTTTCCCCCTTAAAATAAGAAAAGGACCAAACAAGTGGAGAAATCATGGATAGCAACCATTAAAGAAAGATTAAATTAGTCTGACGATTGCATCTGTGATTCATCCAGACATAAATGATCAATTAGCTCCTGGAATGAAATGGAAAATATTGATAAATATTTTAGAAGCCGCAGTAGAGAAGCATAATCCTGCTTATCGCATTTTATCTGCAGCCTCGATCAAGCTACAAGAAAAGGCTTTTATGTTATTTAAATGATTGCCTGGCATTCTGAATATGAGGTGGCCTGTTATAGGTTGGGGGGGGGGGCTTGGCGGAGAGCCAAGGGAAGAAGGGATAATGTGTTTGCTTTTCCATCTCCACATACAGAGATTAGAGGTTTTATACCTTTGGACCTACCCTGCCTCAGTTCATCAGATACCATCTAATGGCCCACGCCACTATTCAATATATATTGAAATAATTCTCAAGGACAAGAAGAAAATGGGGTGGGTGGGTCGGTGGGTATGGGTGTATACATATATATTTCTGTTTATATGATACATAAGGACGGTATGTAGGTAGGTAGATAAGTAGATGGATTTTATTTATTTTATTTATTTGTTTTTATCCTGCCTTTATTATTTTTCTTTATAAACAATTCAAGTTGGCCAACATATCCCATGCCCCTTTTTCCTCCTATTTTCCTCATAACAACAGTCCTGTGAGTTGAGTTGGGATAAGACTGGCTGAGGCTCATCCTACCTTTGTTGGATCTTGGGTGAGGGCATTTGCCTATGAATAGACCTAGCTATCTCTTTATCTCTTAAGTGCAGGACATCTGCTGTGGGCTATTGAGGAGGGTGCGGGCTATTAAGAGTGAGTCTGCTTCCTGCCTTAAAAAAAAACCATGTTTCTCCATTTCTCACCCTGGGAAATATAATATTCTGCCTTTTCAATATTTCCTAGAATATTTCAGGGTGGATTTTAAAGCTACAAAACAAAGCTAAGGAGCGTGTCCTGTTGCAAGTAGAAATCATATTAAGACAAATAGCTTCTTTGGAATTTGCTCCCGAAGGAAGTTCGCCAAACCCCCATTCTGCTTTTATGAGACCAACTGGAAGGATTTTTTTAATTTGCCTGGTTTCAATGATTTCCTGTTGTCTTTTTGGCCAGTGTCGTTGTCCTGAATGTATTTCTCTCTGTTGTTGAGGCTTTGAGGAACCCTCAGTCAGAGTTTCAGCTGAATGTTGGGCTAAAAAGACAGAGCAAACAAAAATATTTTAACCAGCGTCATGACAGTGTTTGCAAGCTGCCTACTTAAAGCCATTGACCTGGATGCAATGCGTGGTGGATTCCTTTTGGGGTGAAAATTGTTTGACTTCGCTGTCGGTTCATTTTATCTCGGCGCTCAGATCGCTGGGCAGCACATTTGCTTGGCTAACATCAGAGGGGATTTTAGTGTTTTGCTTTTAGCGGGAGGGAGGCAGGAAAGTGGTTTAACCCAACCAAGTTCCTAAATAAGTCATCAGCCTGGCTTTCTATAATTTAACTTCCTTTTTTCCCCAGGACAAAATAGGAGAGAGGTGTGTAGGGCCAAGGATGCTGGATGAATAGTGCATCTGGTTCGTTTTGCAAACAGCAGGAAAGTTTAAAAGCAAAGTTGAAACATGTTTCTGGATGGATAGGGATGTCTGTGGCTATTGCATGTGCGGTGAGGACGCCTTCTTTCCTTGCAATTTAAACTCAAAAATCACAACTCTCATTTTTTTTTAAAGTCCCAGGATTTTTACACGGCTGGTTTGCACTGAATATAGAAGGGATTTCTTTAGGATTGTACAGGTGGGAGGGGAGGTGCCAGCCAGGGATGGGATTTCGAGGTTCTCCGAACTGACCATAATGTTAGCTACGGGTTCTCCCGAATCTGGGCGAACCCGTAGCAGCCCACCCCTGGCTAAAACATATGAAGAATGGTTGCAGAAATTAGGTATGTCCAGTCTAATGAAAAGAGGGAACTTGGAACTTTTTAAAGGGACAAATTTAAGAGTCTGATCATTGCCTTGGAAGGAGTAGTTAAAAACTAAAGAGAACCTACACTTCAAGTTCCAGAATGGCTCAGTCATTCTTGCAATGGCTCCGTTGCTTTAAGGACTATCTATATTTTGTATCATACGTATTTTGCATCCATTCTTCAATACTAGGTCATGCATGGGTGGAAGACCATTAGGGATGCAGACTAGACTGGAAAACTATGTAAGCTTTACCACAAAAGTGGTAAAACCTTGCATTTTGAGCCTCCACTCATGGGCTATGGTTTTCTTTAAACCAGTCGCGTCAAACTCGATTTCATTGAGGGTTGAGGTGGCCTCAGAGGGCTGGGGTGGGCATGACCAGGGTGGGAGTGACACAGGACTCGTGTCGGGGGGCACCTGTGGTGGCCAAGTGCTAATGCAGGACTTCCCTGAGACCCTCCCTCACTCTCATTATAATCTCCTTCCTTCCTTCTCCCCTCCTGCCATGCCCCATTTTCACTGGCAGAGGGTTGCAGGAGGCTATTGTGGCTGAAAATGGGGCAGGGGGGGGGCTATGTGAGGCCCCCTTGCACCCCATTTTCGCTGGCAGAGAGCTGCAGGATGCTCCCCGCCCCCCGGAACCCTGTTTTGGCTGCCAGAGGCACCGGGGACCATTGATGTTTCTAGGCCAGCCATGTGGGCTGGATCTAAGCCCCCCCCCCAATGGACCTTGACTTTGACACCCCTGCTTTAGACCAACTCAAATGTTTCTAAAATAGTGTTCAGGTTTTAGAAATACCCCGTTTCTCCCTCAGCAGGTGTTACAAAATGCGTGAAGGCTACAAAGGGGAGGCAATTTCTTCCCAAGCATCTCACTTTGTCTAGACAATTTTGATTCATGCAACAAGGAACATTCTCTGGTCACTTTGCAATTTGTTGACACGCATCTGCAAAGTTTAAAGGATCCCGGGCAAGTTTGGTCCCTGCTGTTGAAATACGCAAACTTTACTTTATGTGTTGAGCACGTATGGAAAAGCTCTAACCGTCCTGCTTTTAATTTCATCAACCACACGAGTGCTTGAATGCCACTTGCAAAACTGACTGAAGCTTTTAAAGCCCGCTAATGCAATGGGGCTGAGCAGCTGGATGCTTGCGAAAAGCTTGACGTTGTTTTGGAATGTGCGAGAACTCCCAAATATGCTTCTTATGTAAGCGACTAAAATGTGTTTTTCATTTCCAGTGGTTATCTAATCCGAAATGACTAAGTGCTAAAAACAACAACAACAACCAGGATTTGCTGTTTGAAAAATCACCCTTCTCTATGTTAGAAAAAGGGCAGTGACATCAGTTTGTCAAATACAAAAAAAAAAAAGGCGTCTGTGTGAAATGCGATACTGGTCATCAGAATAACAGTTTAACAGAGTTGGAAGGGACCCTGTAGGTCATCTAGTCCAACCCTCTGCCCAAGCAGGAGACCCTACACCATTGCAGACAGATAGCAATCTCTTCTTGAAAGACTCAAGTGATGAAACTCCCACAACTTCTGAAGGCAACTTCTGTTCCATTGGTTGATTGCTCTCACGGTCAGAAATTTCCTCCTTATTTCCAAGTTGAATCACTCCTTGTCCAGTTTCTATCCATTATTCCTTGTCTGGCCTTCAGGTGCTTTGGAAAATAGCTTGACCCCCCTCCTCTCTGCGACAGTTCCTCAAATATTGGAACACTGGGTGGACTTCAATTCCCAAAATTCCCCAGGCAGCCATTCTCAACTTTGGCTGCTTGACGGTGGGTGGACCTCAGTTCTCAGAATTCCTCAGGCAGTCATGCTCAACCTTGGTCCTTCTCTTCACTAGACTTAGTCATGCCCAGTTCCTGCAACCTTTCATTTAGTGACCAAAGTTTCAACGGCGCTGAAAAGAACGATTTATGTCTGTGAACCACAAATATGATCATAAATCACTTTATAAGAATTTGATTTTTGACCATGTGACCGTGGGGATTCTGCAATGGTCAGTCATTTTTTCAGGGCCACTTTGACCACTTTGAGTGATCGCTAAACAAATCGTTGTGACTTGAGGACTGCCTATAATTTATTCAGCTGGAAAGCCCGATGCGGAAATGTTTTCAGATTGATGATATAAACAGGTGGGAAACATGGGGCAATTTGTGTTCAGAGGGAAGTCTGCCATGGCACATCTCCAGCTTTGGTAACCTAGCTAAGCCCACAAGTATGTGGCCACATTATCAAACCAGCTTTTCCCTTTTCACATATTCTGAAGAGGCCTTAAGCTTCAATTAAATTGGGATTTGCTCATATGGAACTTTTTGGTACTGCTGAGTGGTACTCTCTACCAAAAACAGAACACAACAGAACAGAATAATAGAGTTGGAAAGGAACTTGGAAGTCTTCTACTCCAAAGTTTCTCAAACTTGGCTGCTTGATGATGGGTGGACTACAACTCCCAGAATTCCTCAGCCAGCATGGGTGACTGAGGAATTCCTGGGAGTCGAAGTCCACCCATCGTCAACCAGCCAAGGTTGAGCATGACTGCCTGAGGAATTCTGAGAACTGAGGTCCACCCATCATCAAGCAGCCAAAGTTGAGCATGGCTGTCTGAGGAATTTTGGGAATTGAAGTCCACTCATCGTCAAACAGCCACGGTTGAACATGGCTGAGTGAGGAATTCTGGGAGTTGAAGTCCACCCATCTTCAAATAGCCAAGGTTGAGAAACGCTGTATCTAGTTCAACCCCCCGCGTGAGCAGGAGACCCCTATGCCATTTCAGACAAATGATTGTTCAATCTCTTCTTAAAAACCTCCAATGATGCAACACCTACAACTTCTGGAGTCAAGTCATTTCACTGATCAATTGATCTCATTGTCGGGAAATTTCTCCTTGGTTCTAAGTTGCTTCTCTGATAATTTTCCATCCATTGCTTCTTCTTCAGCCTGACTTGCATGTTGTTGCTCTTTTTAAAAAAAATGTTTTTCCTCAACGTTATCTTGCCACAAAAATCAGGACTATCTTCATTATTGGTACAAGCTGAAAGACCTGTTCTCCTTTGTACCATTTCATCATTCTCTACCAGACAAAAAGGATTTTTCTTTTAATTATCATATTTTTCGACCCTGTTTTTACCTCCTGAAACCCCCTGCATGTGTCCTGTTTTTCGCCCAAAACAAGCTGGGTTTTGGCAAAAACGGGACACGCAGAGGGTTTGGGAAGCCTGCAGAGTGCTCCAGGAGGGCAAAAACCAGACGCAAGGTGGCCAAAAATAATTTTTGTTCTTGTTTTCCTCTTCAAAATCTAAGTGTGTCTTATGCTCCGGTGCGTCTTATAGTCCGAAAAATACGGTAATCTTTTTTCATCATCCAATCTGAACAGCAGTTTTAACAAACGGGAATGTTTGTACACAACGTTAAGTGTTTTGATTGTTTGTTTGTTGGTGGCACTGAGCTAAATAAAAAATAAAAATAAAGTCATTTCGAAATCATCCCATATGGGTTTTTTAAACCTGGAACTGAAAATATACAAAAACAATAACATCGCTTGGCATTTGAAGTCTTTCCGATGCTATAGGATGCTTTTAATAAAGTTTTATAATAATAGATTCCATGTGGCTTCTCCTGTAAATAATATATGTCTAAAGTCACAACACTGATATTTTCATATGCTGAATTTCCTCCTTTGGGTTGCAAGGTCCCCAGAAAATGTTGTCTGTGGGCAATAGAAGTGACCTTGTATGTAGGGTGTAAGTCAGTCGTGGTGAACCTTTTCTTCACCATGCACCAATGCCTGTCTTTTGAGCTGTTTCCAGGCCATTTTGGGGGCTGTTTTTCAGGCCATTTTCAGGCTGTTTTTGGGGCCATTTTCCAGCATTCCAGCACCCACAAAGACCAGCTGGCCGGCACTCATGTGTGAACCAGAAACCAGAAGAGCATCTATCTATCTATCTATCTATCTATCTATCTATCTATCTATCTATCTATCTATCTATCTATCTATCATCTATCAATCTATCTATCATCTGTCTGTCTGTCTGTCTGTCTGTCTGTCTGTCTGTCTGTCTGTCTGTCTGTCTATCTATCTGTCTATCTATCTATCTATCTATCTATCTATCTATCTAAAACTTAGTGCATTCCTGGCTATGTTAGCAACTGATGTGAGCCAGTCAGAGGGACAGGAATAAATGATTCCTCTGAAGATCCAGCAGTCTTTTAATCGTAGCTTATGAAAATATGTGCAAGGTAATCCTATTGAACAAGATAGAATAAAATGGGGGGGGGGGCTTCTCAATATTTGGATCCATTCTTTGGGAAATGGATGCCATTTGAAAAACTGTGACTTCAGATAGCAACGATTGGCTTTAAAGTTGTTCAGAATAGGAGCTGCTTTGCAGTCGCCTCAACTCCGGCTTGCTTAGTAATCAGGATTTGTGGATTTATCTCCAAGGGGGCTTTGACACTTGAATCCTGAGGGTGGGGTGAGGGTGGGATAAGGAAAGAAAGAGAAACCTTTCCCCCATTTTAAACAGGCTGTGGGTTGTTGTTGCTTTTTTAACGTCTCGGCATATCATTTGGATTTTATTTGTATGTATAAAGGTTTATTTAGAGAGGATTTCGCTTTTTATTAAGTGGCCCGCCTCACCACTTCAAATTGAGATGGTGCAATTAAAAGATAAGATGTCAAAGAAAATGTGGACATTAGAAACTTCAGTTCTGGGAGCTCGTGATGGGCATGTTTTTGGTGTTTATTTTTTTAAATTTAGTATCTGAATTTTAAAAAAACAGTTCGCCTCTACTCCTGTTATACTGTTGGGAGTTAGGGGTTAGCAGTTGGAGTTCTGGGGTCCAAATAGTGCCCCAGAGATCACTGGTTCCCAATCCAAAGTTGTATTCTGTTTGATGGGAGAACTGAGCCAAGAAAGAGGAGGAGGAGGAGGAGGACTTGTGAAGAAGAAGGAAGAGCAAGAGAGGGAGATTTGAAGGAGAAGGAGGTTTAAAGTAAAAGGTGAAGGAAATGTGAAGGAGAAGGAGAAAGGGGAGGGGGAGGAGGACATATGAAAGAGAAGGAAGAGAAGGAGAGGGAGAAAGAGATTTGAAGGAGAAGGTTTGAAGTAAAAGATGAAGGAGATTTGAAGGAGAAGAAGGAGGTGTGAAGGAGAAAGGGAAGGAAGAGGAGGACTTAGAAAGGAGAAGGAAAAGAAGGGAGAGATTTGAAGGAAAAGGTGAAAGAGATGTGAAAGAGAAAGAGAAATGGAAGGTGGAAAAGGAGGAGGAGGAGGAGGGAAAGTAGGTGAGGTGGTGGAGGAGAGGGAGGACATATGAAGAAGAAGAAAGTGAAGGAGTGGGAGAAGGAGATTTGAAGGAGGTTTGAAGGAAAAGGTGAAGGAGGAGGAGGAGGAGGAGGAGGAGGAGGAGGAGGAGGAGGAGGAGGAGGAGGAGGAGGAGATATGAAGGAAGAGGAGAAAGAGAAGAAAAAGAATCTTCCTTGCAATCAGTGACCAGTTGAGACTGTTTCCATATTTTGTTCCTTGCATAAACTGACTAGAGGCCCTTCATTCATAGCAATGTTTCCATTTGGGGTACAAATGGCAAGGATGTAGCATCAAACAATTAAGGGTGCAAAATCAATTCAATAAGAGCAGGAACATGGGGAAGCCACCACATTACAGGTCGAGAGGGTTAGAGCAAAGACCTCCTGCAATTGTCCTTGCCCTTTCCTTAATTCATCCTAACCACTTGAAACAATTTCCATCTTCTCATTGAACAAGCCAGATCCAATCTTAATTAAAGTCTTGCGGAAAATTTGAGAAGGATTTAAGTGAAACCCACAGAGGTTACCCAAAAACCTATATATAAGCACTTGGCTTTATTTTCAGGGAAGTCTTATTAGTTTTGAGGTGCAGGAGGTGGCGAGCGCAGTCACCTCCTGGCTGCTGCTGTGTTGCAATATTTTCAGCGAGGGCTTATTTTCAGGGGAGGGCTTATTTCAGTGCATGCTCTCAAAAGCCCGATTGGGCTTATTATCCAGGGAGGTCTTATTTTGGGGAAAACAGGGTAGAGATTTCCTAACAAAGATACAACTTTTGAGGAAACTAATTCTTGAAGTCACAGTATAGTTGACAGTATAGAAGTCTAATAACCAAAATAAATAAATGAATAAGTGAATACATTATATAGCGTGAAATAGATGACATATTTCCCTTTCTCTCCCCAGTTGTTTCTCCTTATCCCAGGGGTGTTCAAACTTGAGAACTTTAAGACTTGTGGACTTCAACTCCCAGAATTCCCCAGCCAGCATGGCTGGCTGGGGAATTCTGGGAGTTGAAGTCCACAAGTCTTAAAGTTCCCAAGTTTGGACACCCCTGCCTTATCCAATCCAACAGGATAGGGGTGGCCTAGTAAACGTGCCTTTCTGATGTACAGGCAGTCCTTGACTTATGACCATGATTGAACCCAAAGTCTCTGTTGCTAAGTGAGACATTTGTTAAGTGAATTTTGCCCCGTTTTACGACCTTTCTTGCCACAGTTGTTAATTGAATCACTGCAGTTCTTAAATTAGGAACACAATTGTGAGGTGAACCTGGTTTCCCCATTGACTTTGCTTGAGAGAAGGTTGCAAAAGGGGAATCACAGGATACCAGAACACTCCAATTGTATGACCACAATTGAGCCCAAAGTCTCTGTTGCTAAGTGAGACATTTGTTAAGGGAGTTTTGCCCCATTTTATGATCTTTCTCACCACGGCTGTTAAGCAAATCACTGCAGTTGTTCAGATAGTAACAGGGTTGTGAAGTGAATGTGGCTTCCCCCACTAACTTTGCTCGTTTAGAAGGTTGCAAAAGACTCTGGGATATTTCCATTGTCATAAATGTGAGTCAGCATTTGAAAATTTCTTGGTTTCCTCGGACTGCAATTTTTGTAACGTTCGTCATTGTTGTCGTATTTTAATCGCCACCCAGATTCAATTTGCCGAGATGGTCAAGGGTATAAATCAAAGAAATAAACAAATGAACAAATAGGATGAGATTGCACAAAGACTGTGAAATAGTAAACAATGTAAGGTAGTCCGTCCCCCCCTTTGCAGCTGCAATTATTCATTTGAACTCCCCTCCCCCCGCCCCCCCAGATGAGGCGGGCTGCAAAAAGAACCCAACTCACAATAGAATTAGCACACATGCAGATTTTACAAGAGTTATTACATATTTGACTATTTTAATCCCATAATTAGGATCCGTTAGCAAAACAAAAACCGAGAACATTTTTCATTTATTACAGAACGTGTAATTTGGAGGGCTAAATCCTTGGAGTTAGTGCATGTTTAGCCTGGTTAGCTTTCATTAGTAAGAGAGCAAAATGTGGCTCTTTAATTTGGAGAGTTAAATGAATCCGGGAAAATGCTTCTGTTTGTTTGCATCTCACCTCGTGCTAAGCTTATCTTCCTTTTCTTAATAACACTATTTCAGAAGTTTTGATGGTGAGAGAAACACTTTATCATCAAGTGTTTCTCAATTATGCAGGCTAAAAAGAATTCATGTTACTACAAGGAACTGGCAAACCATCCTTAATACGATTTAATTATTTGTAAACTTAAGAAGGTATCCTTCAATACGTCTGTGTGTGTGTGTGTGTATTAGAAGGGTATCTTCTTAAGTTTATAAATAATTATTTGTATAGTATTAATGATTATAATTAATAAAATAATTAATATAATGATTCGCATAGTATTAATTAATATTATAAAGTATTTTGAAGGATACCTTCTTAGATTTACAAATAATTGTACCCAATTCTTGCAACCGTTCTTCATATGCTTTAATGAAAAGAAGGACTAGGGGAGACATGATAGCAGTGCTCCAATATCTCAGGGGTTGCCACAAAGAAGAGGGAATCAAACTATTCTCCAAGGCACCTGAGGGTAGAACAAGAAGCAATGGATGGAAACTAATCAAGGAGAGAAGCAACTTAGAACTGAGGAGAAATTCCCTGACAGAACAATTAATCAGTGGAACAACCTGCCTCCAGAACAGTGGTGGATTCCTACCAGTTTGGTTTAGTGATTTGGCAGCCTGGGTCACTAAAGCCAGCAGCGACCCAGGCCTGCCACGCCCCCGAACTGGTTCTCCTGGTGGCGCTGTAGGTGCCGCCATCTTGTTTTTGGCTTCTGAGCATGCACAGAACAATTTTTATTGTACAGTGCATACGCGAGCAGCATGCATCAAGCATGTGCGCTTGCTACGCACCCCCGAACAAACCGGTAATAGGGGCTGCCGGAACCCACACCTGCTCCAGAAGTTGTGAATGCTCCAACACTGGACATTTTTAAAGAAGATGTTGGATAACCATTAATCTGAAGTGGTGTAGGGTTTCCTGCCTAAGCAGGGGGTTGGACTAGAAGCCCTCCAAGGTCCCTTTCAACTCTGTTATTCTCTTCTCTTCTATTCTCCAAGGTTTAATCATCTTAGTTGCTCTTCTCTGAAGCTTTGGGGGAAAAGATGATTAAAAGCCCAGACACTAAAACACACGAAGAACAGTTGCAAAGGTTGGGTTATGACTATTTTAGAGAAAAGGAGGACTAGGGGTGATTAGTACTTTGGAAATTAAGTTGACTCCCTCTTCTTTGTGGCAGTCTGGAATACTGCTACCGCGTCCTCCCCTAGGTCTTCTTTTCTCTAGACTGGCCATACCCAGTTCCTGCAACCGTTTTTCATATGTTTTGGTCTCCAGGCCTTTAATCATCACACATCCCAGCTCTGAAAAGAACAAATCACTTTTGCACCCATGGATGAATTACATTTCCCTATCATTTCCTTGTGCCACTGTGCAGCTCATAGCGGAATTGTCCTTGGAACTGAAAAAAACTAAACATATAATTATACTTTCCAGCATGTTGGCTAACAAAGACAGATAACAGCAGCTAAGAAAGGATTGATCTTTGTACCATCATGGCTGTTTGGTTCTCTTTTCTTTCTTCCTTTTTTTTTTTTTTGGAAGGAATTTTAATTTTTGTGCAGGCGTTCAAAGCTTGCTCTTTTGATAAAATGAACGGCGAATAAGTGTCGATGATGCAGCAGTGGGGTTTTTTCTCTCTTGTCTTCAAAAGCCAGAAATTGACTCTCTGCTGTTTCTTATTAACAAGCCACAATATTGAGCTCGTGTGGGGGACAATGCGCAATAGTCTACCGGTCATGCTTCCTAAGCATCCTAACAGTGTATTGAGCGAAGCGTTTGACGTGAATAACCTGAAGAGTTCGAACAAGCAGCAAATCGATTGCAGGTGTACCTTTTTTGGGGGTGGGGGTGATTTGTAAGGGAAAAAACAAACAAACCCATTCTCCATTTGAAAGGGAGTTCCATTTATTGACATCCATCCCATAAAGGCCCCTGAAAGTTCACTAATAATCATCCCAAAGGTGCTTTTTTTCAAGGGGCAACTGGACTTTCTGTGTGTTTTTTTTTTCTTTGAAGGTGTTTCATTTCTCATCCAAGAAGCTTCTTTGACTCTGATTTTATGGAGAGTCTCCATCATCCAGGTCGTGGTTCTCCCAAAGGTGCTTTTTTTCAAGAGGCCACTGGACTTTCTGTTTTTTCTTTGAGGACGTTTCACTTCTCTTCCAAGAAGCTTCCTCAGCCAAAGGTCTTCAAAGAAAAAGAAAAACAAGAAAGTCCAGTGGCCTCTTGAAAAAAAACACCTTTGGGACAACCATGACCTGGGGGACTGAGAATCTCCATAGACATTTCACTGATAATCCTTTGAAACAGAAAGGCTGGATGAAAAGGCAGGATTCATGGTGAAACTTGGGCCAAGGGCTCAGTTCTGCAGATTACAAAGAGTAGCTGCCTTGGTTTTTCTCCCGGTCGCCCCAGTTGAAGCCTGCTCATTGTCAGCCTGATCAAAATCCTAATGGGTGTCAGCAGGAGGGAGACCGCAGTGGGCCATCTGGTTTCCCATCCTTCAACTGTCACACCCTGGTCTACTGTACAAATCCATCGATTCTCCTACGACCTTGATGGCGAACCTATGGCACGCGGAGCCATATTTGCACTCATGGCAGCCCTCCCAGCTGATTTATGGCCTTCCAGAAGGCCGGGGCAGAGCATTTTCGCCCTCCTCAGGCTTCAGGAAAGCCTCCGGAGCCTGGGGAGGGCGAAAAACAGGCGCAACGGGCCTACCGGAAGTTCAAACCATTGCGCCTGTTTTTCGCCCTCCCCAGGCTCCAGAGGCTTTTAGTTCAAAAACTCCCGCCCCCCCCCCCCACAGGGGGCACACGCGCCCCCAAACCATCAGGGGAAAATGCTTTTTAAAAAGCTGAAAGTGAAAAAAAAGTTGGCCATGCCCACCCAATCACATGACACCCCCCACCAAGCCACGCCCACTGAACCAGTGTGGGGGGATTAGATTTCACCACTGGTGTGGAGCTATGAGCACATTTGACGCCTTTGAGTCTGTTTTTTTTTTTTTTACATCTGGCAACCACCTGCTCAAGTCCCTGCAGTTTACTTGACGAGATTTCGGAAATGGGTTGCCATTGCCTGCTTCCTAGGGCCGAGAGAGAGTGACTGGCCCAAGGTGACACAGTTGGCTTTGTGCCTAAGGTGGGACTCGAACTCACTGTCTCCCGGTTTGTGGCCTGATGGCTTAACTGCTCGGAGTTTCTTTTACACTGTTTTTGAAACTCTGAACTTGTTTTCTTTTCCCTATAGGTAGGAACACTTGTTTCACTCTTCTTCCTGGCTGCCTGAAGCCAAACCATTTCTCTTTTACAGGTTGTCCTAGACTTACATCCACAACTGAGCCCCAAATTTCTGTTGTTAAGGGAGACATTTGTAAAGTGAGTTTTGCCCCATTTTATGACCTTTCTGCCACAGTTATTAAATGGGTCACTGCAGCTGATAAGTTATTAACTCGGTTGTTGAGTGAGTCTTCCCCCTTGACTTGGCATGTCAGAAGCTCACAAAAAGAGGATTACATGACCCATAGGACATTGCAACGGTCATAAGTATGAATCTGTTGCCAAGCGAATTTCGATCACATGGTCATGGGGATGCTACAAAGGTCATAACTGTGCAAAATGATCATGTCACATTTTTCAGTACCACTGCAACTTACAGCAGTCACTAAATGAATGTTTGTAGGTTGAGGACTATTTATCATGTTTCCCCGAAAATAAGACCAGGTCTTATATTAGTTTTTGCTCCAAAAGACACATATGGGCTGATTTTCCAGTTATGAGTTATTTTGGCGGAAATACAGTATTAAAATGTGTCCGCCTGCCTGACAATCTTAACTGGGGCTTATTTTTGGAGTAGGGCTTATATTACAAGCACCCTGAAAAAATCATGCTAGGGCTTATTCTCTGGTTGGATCTTATTTTTGGGAAAACGGTATTTGCATATTTTATACCGCACCCATCTCATAAGAGTTTTTGTTGTTGTTGTTTGTTAGTTGCAAAGTCATGGACGACCCATGGCAACCCCATGGACGACATTCCTCCAGGCCTTCCTGTCCTCTACCATCCTCTGGACTCCATTTAAGCTCATGCCTACTGCTTCAGTGACTCCCTCCAGCCACTTCATTCTCTGTCATCCCCTTCTTTTTTTGCCCTCAGTCATTCCCAGCATTAGGCTCTTCTCCAGTAAGTCCTTCCTTCTCATTAGGTGGCCAAAGTATTTGAGTTTCATCCTCAGGATCTGGCCTTCTAAAGAGCAGGCAGGGTTGATCTCCTTTAAGATTGATCGGTTCGATTGCCTTGCAGTCCAAGGGACTCGCAGGAGTCTTCTCCAGCGCCATAGTTCAAAGGCCTCCATTCTTTGGCACTAAGCCTTTCTTATGGTCCAACTTTCACAACCATATATTACAACTGGGAAAACCATAGCCTTGACTATACACACATTTGTTGGTAGGGTGATGTCTCTGCTTTTTAGTATGCTGTCTACATTTGCCATAGCTTTCCTCCTCAGGAGCAAGCGTCTTTTAATTTCTTATCCCCATTTGCCGTGATTTTGGAGCCCAGAAAAATAAAATCTGTCACTACCTCCATTTCTTCCCCATCTATTGGCCAGGAATTGAGAGGGTGAGATGCCATGATCTTAGTTTTCTTAATGTTGAATTTCAAGCCAACTTTTGCCCTCTCCTCCTTCACCTGCATCAAGAGGCTCTTTAGTTCCTCTTTACTTTCTGTTGTTAGAGTGGTATCATCTATACATCTGAGGTTGTTGATATTTCTCCCGGCAGTCTTAATTCCAACTTTTGATTCATCTAGCCCTGCCTTTCTCATGATGCAGTGTACATTTGTGGAGTACAAAAACCTTTTTGGATCCTTCTCTATCTATCCATCACCAGTCTGAGAAACAATGCACGGGGTCGGGGGATACTGCATTTTTTCCTTTCTGGTCTTTGTAGAGGGTTATACCCTCTGCTAGGAAACACGGCACTAGAGAGAAAGGAAATCTGGATCCCACTTGCAATTGCGATAACACTTTTGATGAATAGCCTTTGTAAAAAAAAAAACGAAACGTATTTCCAGGAGAAAAAAAATACTCTTTCTAAAAGACGGGTGTCTCAGAATAATAATAAAAAATGCAGAGCCCAAATGAATAAAAATACATGTATAAGCATGCAAAGCTTGTCAGCATAGATCATGTCACCTCCTGAAAAATGATAAATGCAACCCCAGGAAGAGACAGAGGACAATCTTTTATCACGCCAAAGGGTTCTCTTCCCATCGTCCAGCCTCCAAGTCCATCGTGGTTAAAACTATTTTGAGCCTCCACTTGGTTTACCCACAGAATCCTCTCCGTTCATAAACATTTGCTCAGTTAATTATTCCTAATTCTCTTTTGGCTGAAAAGCAAAAGATGACTCCTGTTGTGGTCCGCCGGTGGCCTGCGGAGCTGGCAGCAGAGTCGGACATTAAAGAGGTTGGGGAGGAACAAGGGCCAGTCCTGGAGTCTTGGGAAGGCTCGGACGAGGGCTCTGCATCAGAGGCAGAGAGGGGGCCTGGGCCATCTGGTATTTATGTGTTGCCTCCAGAGCCTGACATTAGCAAGGCAGAGGAACAGGAGGAGCCTGTTCCCAGTGCATGCATGTGCAGAGCTGTCAGAAGGCAAGAACAGTTATGACAAAAGGGACAACTCGGGATTAAGGCTTGGAGATTATTGGCCCCTCCCATAAGACATAAAAGAGGAGCAAACAGACATGAGCCTTTTCATGAAGCAACTTTTGTTCATTCTGGTTGGTTTAAACGCTGAAGCTCCGTTTTGACTCTGTGCTCCATTTGGCCTAGCAAAACTAATTGGCAATTAGGTCTCTGGCAGCGTTTCAAGGGAGAGAAAGATGGGTGCTTATCAGCCTTACCCTGAAAGACTGTGGCAGACTTCTGTCTGACTCTTCACAGGCTGGTTGTGAATCATTACGGGCTGTGAATGAACATCATTCACAGCCATTTAAATAAAAAAAGGTTTTGGGGACTAAGCATGTGCTTTTTACTGTCTCAAGAAGCCTTGGTCAGAACAGCTCCAAAACAAGAGAAGCCTCAAAGGTGAATCTTTGCATTCATCTTTGGTCTTATTATCCGTGGAGTAGGAAGGATAATGAATTCCATCAGGAGGGGAAGGTTTTTGGTCTGGTCTTCTGATTATGTTTTGGGGTCATTGACAGTGGTGGAATGCAACTGGTTTAACAACTAGTTCGGTGAGTGCACAATTCGCACGTGCATGCAGCATTCAAAAGCAACCTTTTTAAGCTTCAAAACTTACCTTTTACATCTGCGCTTGGGAGTAAAACAGCTGACTGGTGGCAATCAATCCACTGAGCTAAAAAACAGGAAAATATAGGACGGGCAGAGGGCGGGGCCAAATGCTCACCACAACTACTGGTTCATCTGAACCGGTCCAGACTGGCTGAATCTCACCCCTGGTCATTGATAGAAGCACCTGAACCAGGGAAGGTGAACCTTTGGGACTCGGTGTGTCACACAATTCCATAAAATGCCTAACTTGACTCTGCTTGAGTGTCATTCCATCCTTACCAAAAGAGACAGAATTCTTTACATACAGAGACTGTTTCTCCCCGAAAATAAGACAGTGTCTTATTTTCTTTTGCCCTCCAAAATAAGCACTTGGCCTTATTTTGGGGGGATGTCTTATTCTTTTTGAGCATGGTCATTTCATGGCTGCTACTGTGTTGTAATATTTTAGGAGAGGGCTTATTTTCGGGGGAGGTCTTATTTTAGCGCATGCACTCAAAAGCCCAATTGGGTGTATTGTCCTAGGAGGTCTTATTTTCGGGAAAACAGGGTAGTCCTCGACTTAATGCAACAGTTCATTTAGTGCAGGGGTGTCGAAACTTGGGAACTTTAAGACTTGTGGACTTCAACTCCCAGCATGGCTGGCTGGGGAATTCTGGGAGTTGAAGTCCACAAGTCTTAAAGTTCCCAAGTTTCGACACCCCTGATTTAGTGGCCCTTTGAAGTCACGACAACACTGGAAAAAAGTTCCTTATGACCGTTTTTTCACCCTCACGAACGTTTTACTGTCGTCATTGGTCACATGATCAAAATTCAGACACTTGGCAACTGACATGTACTTAGGACGGTTGCGATGCCCTGCGGTCATGTGATCTCCTTTTGTGACCTTCCGATAAGTCAATGGGGAAGCCAGATTCACTTAACGATCTTGTTCCTAACTTAGCAGTTGCAGTGATCCACTCAACAACAGGTGTCTAATCCATTGCGACCCCATTGACAACATTCCTCCAGGCCTTCCTGTCCTCTACCATCCTCTGGACTCCATTTAAGCGCACAGCAACTGCTTCAGTGACTACCTCCAGCCACCTCATTCTCTGTCGTCTCCTTCTTCTTTTGCCCTCAATGTTTCCCAGCTTTAGGCTCTTCTCCAGTGAGTCCTTCCTTCACATTAGGTGGCCAAAGCATTTGAGTTTCATCTTCAGGATCTCGCCTTCTAAAGAGCAATCAGGGTTGATCTCCTCTAGGACTGACCGGTTGGATCTCCTTGCAGTCCAAGGGACTTCCTGGAGTCTTCTCCAGCACCACAGTTCAAAGGCCTCCATTCTTTGACGCTCAGCCTTCCTTATGGTCCAACTTTCGCAGCCATCCATTGCAACTGGGAAAACTATAACCTCGGCTATAAACAAGAGGCCTGATAAAAACAATGGGTGGTTTTCTGGAATTGCCAGCCCCAGCACCCCTCGCCAAAGCAAACAAGTGGGGAGTTTTTAACTGGCCTTGTCGCTCCCAAGTTGGAGAGAAGGAGATTCTCTGGAAGAGCTTGCAAACACCAAAGGCCTCCAGGCTCCAGCTGAGGATAGGAAAAACATTTGCTGGATGTCTTGTGCTGCTCAATACCACCTACTGTGTTTATATGGGGAAATAGGTGGGTGGCAATTTCCAATGGTAAACAAAAGAAGGCAGAGAAAGAGAGAAAGAGACATGGCTTTCAGAGCTGGGCAGAATTAAGGCTTTAGTTTAGAATAGAATGAGCTGGAAGGGACCATGGAGGACTTCTAGTCCAGCCCCCTGCTCAAGCAGGATAAAATGTACTATTTCAGATAAATGACTGTTGTTGGAAGAAATGTCCTTCTGGGTTCAGTTACAAGTTGGGGAAAAGACACTGGATTCATGGAAGTTGCTTGGAAAGAAGGTTTTAATGGACAGGACTACATGTTTTGAGGTCCTGGGGAAAAGAGGGATCACATGCCTAGAAGATGTTGAAAAAGAAGAAAAAAGGGACGAGATGATGAGAACCCTTGGGTTTTATGCTCTCTGTTGGGCCCCACTTTAAGAGTTTCCTGTTCCTGTGTAAGAAATGTATTCTGATTGGTTGTCAGACTCCCAAGGCGGGGGGTCCTTAGCTAACTTTGTAGGCTGTCCTAAGACCCAAGCCTGTTTGCCCTGCTGGCTGTTACAATCCTCCCAAGTCCCATGTGGCGAGATGGGTAGAAGGCCAATCCTACCTTTGTTATGTAGAATAGACTGGTCCAGGCCTTAATGGCTCATTCACAAAGGTGGGGGCGACTGAGTTGCTGCCTCTTTTGGGTTTCTACTTCTCTTTTTAGGGGGAATATTCTGCCTTTTGGTATTTCCTAGGATACTTCATTTTTCTAGTAGTAGTGGTTAGTGGGTGCTAACTTCCTTCACTGTCTAGAGCTGGACTCTTCTTGAAGACCTCTAGTGATGGAGCGCCCATGATTTCTAAAGGCAAGATGTTCCATTGGTAAATTGTCCTCACTTCCTCCCTCTCTTTCTCTCTCTCTCTCTGTCTCTCTCTCTCCTTGTTAACTAGGGACAACTTGCAGAAGGTGTCCTCCTGTCGATTTATTAAATTACGAGGCTGTGAGAGTTAGAAGCACCTTGTCTATATGGCTGCATCGCATATTGCGCAGTTATTGTATGTGGTAGGCACTCTGCCTCTCCCTCTCGCAGTGACATAAACTCCACTTTGATTTAATGTCAGTTCGTAGCCTCCGAGAGAGAATCCAATGCTCTGCTTCCCCCCCCCCCCCCCGCGCCACCTCTTAGGAGCTGATTTTTATCCGTTTCATTTTATACAGACCTTTTAAAAATGCTGAGCTGATAATGCATTCTGTAGCAAAAAAACAAAACAAAAAAAACAACAACCCCAAAACCTGACTTCTACTAAATCAATGAATAGCGAGTGAGATGGCTTTCAGGTCACTGGCATTGTTACAAGGTTAACTGAAGGCTAAGGGAACAGATCAGATATTGAGTTTGCTAACTCCGGCGAGGGAGGGAGACCCTCTGCATTATAAGTGAATGTTAGCAGTTTGTGGGCTAAGAAATGAATCCTGACCTTTGCTGCAGTGTGGGACAAGTATATATGGCTTAATTTACTAGGTGGGAGCACCCTCTTACTCCACAAAGGAGAAAGACTGCGCTCGTTGTAATTGGGTCTTGGTTGCCCAGTGTGGATTAACTCCAATGCTAAGCACACAGCAGCAGCAGCCTGTTGGCTAGGACAGAGATGGCTAGCCTTTCCCAGATTGAGTGCCCCAAGCCGGTGTGTGTGTGTGCAAATGCGCACATGTGCACCCAAAATGAAATGCATGTGCAGCCTTGCGCATGCAGCCCCTGTGCATGTGCCCCCCACTTGTACCTCCCACGCATGCATGTGTGCCCCCATGCAAGTGCCCCCGCCCCCTGATGCATGCACGCACGCCCCCCCTACACCCCTGCACATGCATGCATGCCCCCGTGTGTGACTCACGCTTGCTCATGCCCCCCCACACACCACACCACCACCTGCGCATGTGCAGCAGGGACCTGGCGACCAGCTGACTGGCAGGAGGCGTACGCACACGCGTGGTAGACCTGAACTAAGGTGACGACTTGTGTGCCCATAGAGAGGGCGCTGCGTGCCACCTGTGGCACAGGGCTATAAGTTCACGGTCACGAGGCTAGGAGAAAGTAATAAGGTGGTTAGTTAAGGTAACATCTCTGAAATGATAGCAACGTTAAGAGTGGAGGATGTTTGTAAAATCCACAAGACAGCTCAGCAAGGGTTTAAGGAAATAGATGCCTGCCTTCCTTCCTTCCTTTCTTCCTCCCTTCCTCCATCCCTCCCTGCCTTCCTTCCTCCATCCCTCCATTCATCCATCCCTTCCATCTCACTGCCTTCCTCCCTCCCTCCCTCTCTCTCCCTCTTTCTCTCATCTGGTTGACTATGGATTCCCATCCAGTGCTAACCATTCTCTACCCTGTTTAACTTCCAAGCTTGACCCAAGTCTATCAGATGCTGCTCCCTGCTGTACTTCCTTCAAGAATGACTTAATATACACTCATTTTCAGGATCTAATCAAGGCTTGGGCAGGATAAATGGCCAATTTGAGATAGGGGTTGAAGGCGTCAGGCTAGACACCAGGAGGCTGTGAATTTTAGTCCCATCTTAGGCACAAAGCCAGTTGGGGGTCCTTGGGCTGATCACTCTCTCCCAAACCTAGGAAGCAGGCAATGGCAAAACACTTCTGAAAAACCTTGCTGAGAAAACGACAAGAATTCATCCCAGTTATCTGAAGACTTTTTACGTAAACTGGAATTTCAGCTGGGATGAGATGACAGGGATGCACAGTCCATGGAAATTTGATTCAGGCTGCAGGCAATTCACCTCTGTCTCTCTTGTTGTTGTTAGTTGCGAAGTCGTGTCCGACCCATTGCGACCCCATGGACAACATTCCTCCGGTCCTTCCTATCCTCTACCACCTCTGGAGTCCATTTAAGCTCACACTGATTACTTCAGTGTCTCCCTCCAGCCACCTCATTCTCTATCATCTCCTTCTTCTTTTGCCCTCAATCCTTCCCAACATTAGGCTCTTCTCCAGTGAGTCCTTCCTTTTCATTAGGTGGTCAAAGTACTTGAGTCTCTTCTTCAGGATCTGGCCTTCTAAAGAGCAGTCAGGGTTGATCTCCTCTAGGACTGACCAGTTTGATCGCCTTGCAGTCCAAGGGACTCGCAGGAGTCTTCTCCAGCTCTGTAGTTCAAAGGCCTCCATTCTTGGCTCTTAGCCTTCCTTATGGTCCAACTTTCACAGCCATCCATTGCAACTGGGAAAACCACAGCCTTGACTATATGCACTTTTGTTGGCAGGGTGATGTCTCTGCTTTTTAATATGTCTCTCCTAACATGTGACAACAAACCATTTACCATGTGGAAATCCAACCAGCCTTCCAGTAGACTTATTATTCGGTGGTTGCTCTCAGAGTGAAGTTTCAGAAGTCATATAAATAATTTTGTTGCTGTAGGAAAAACTTGAATAGTTTTTTTTCCCCTTTTCAAAATAGTTTTCACTTGGGAGTTACAATCTGTTTCCAAGAGCTATTATTTTTTTTCCTGGGGTGAAGCATCTGCTTTGTTGTAATTTGCAAATTAATGGTGACATGAACGTGTTTTCGAATTTCTATCTGAGTGTTCACATGGATCCACGCCTCTGTGATCCTTCTGGTCAAAATCCAAAATCCACCTTTTTGCATGAAGTTATTGACAAGTGTGGTAGATAGCCCACATCTGTCTGCTTGGGATAAAATCCTGTTTAGTTTGGTGCCACTAAATTCCAATGAATAGAATAGAATATGGAATAAGAATAGAATGGAATGGAATGGAATGGAATAGGAATAGGAATAGGAATAGAATTCTTTATTGGCCAAGTGTGATTGGACGCACAAGGAATTTGGCTTTGGTGCATACGCTCTCAGTGTACATAAAAAATACATTCTTCAAGAATCATAACATAGAACACTTAGGATACTAAGTAAGGATACTAAATAAGCAATCAAAATCATACTAGGAAACTAAATAAAAAAATATCATTGTAAAGATGTAATCAACAAGGTTATAGTCATAAACAGAAGGAGATAGGTAATTGGAAGAATGAGAAGAATAATAGTAATACAGTCTTCGTAAATTATTCAACAGTGTTGTGGGAATGAGTTCCTTAGCAGTGATGGCATTCGGGAAAAATCTGTCCTTGTGTTTAGTTGTTCTGGTGTGCAGTGCCCTATAGCGTCATTTTGAGGGTAGAAGTTGAAACAATTTATGTCCAGGGTGTGAGGGATCTATAGATATTTTCACAGCCCTCTTTTTGACTCGTGCAGTATACAGGTCCTCAATGGAAGGCAGGGTGGTAGCCATTGTTTTCTCTGCAGTTCTAATTATCCGTTGAAGTCTTGTGTCTGTCTTGTTGGGTTTCAGAGCCAAACCAGACAGTTATGGAGGGGCAGATGACAGACTCAATAATTCCTCTGTAGAACTGAATCAGCAGCTCCTTGGGCAATTTGAGCTTCCTGAGTTGGCATAGAAAGAACATTCCTTGTTGTGCTTTTTTGATGACATTTTTGATGTTAGGTGTCCATTTTAAGTCTTGAGAAATGATAGAACCTAGAAACCTGAAGGATTCTACTGTTGATACTGTGTTGTCTAGTATTGTGAGAGATGGTAGTATGGGAGGGTTTCTCCTAAAATCTACCACCATTTCTATGGTTTTGAGTGTGATTAGTTCACGATTGTTCCGGTTGCACCACAAGGCTAGTTGTTCAACCGCCCATCTATATGCACATTCGCCATTGTTTCGAATGACAATTAAATGGAAATCTCACCTCACTCTGAAACTCTCCTTGTATAATCCATCCTTGGTGTTTCCTGTTTTTCCTCTTGCTTCTCTGTTGTAGGTTTGAGAAATCTGGGTTTATAAATTTCGCAATGTTCTCATATAGTATCAACCTTGACCGTGTGTGTATATGTATATATGCCTCTCTCTCTCCCTCTCCCTCCCCCCCTCTCTCTCTGTGTAGATAGAGAGACAGACAGACAGACATAATATAGGATATATTCTTTTGTGAGCAGGCATCAGAATGTCATTTTTTTATTGTGTGTCAGTGTGTGTTCACAGAGAAAAGTGACAATCTAAAGGTTATCTTACCTTATCTTAAAAGTCATTGAGGATTGATGGAATAATACATTGGTAGAAATGAATTAATATGCATTTGGGGTCATTTTTGCAACTTGCTTTTCAGTAATAAAAAGTTCAGGCGATCTGCTTTTTTTCTGAATAAATTTACTTTTAAGATGAGAGAGTTTGGCTTAGTCCTTGAGTAGGTACACAGTCAGTTGTTATTTAAGTAATCCGTTTAAATTTATCCAGTTAGAGAGTATATACAGTATATATATGTATATATGACACATTACTTTTCCATAGTGCATTAGCTGTGTTTTCAACGTATTGCTCCAGGAAATCTAGCTACATCATTCAAGAGTTAAGGTTTTAATTGGCTAATCTAGAAATAGCATTGCTAGAGAAAACACAAACACAAATCTTGATTCAGCAAAGCACAGCAATTTTATAAGAGCTAAGTAAATAGCCTTCTCCTTGGGTTGTTTTATAATACATGAACATCAATTCTGACATGCTTCTACAGTCTGAGAATTAACTAGGTTAAATATTTATTTTCACTCAATTGCTCTGTTACAAACTGTGTCATCTTAATTTGGGAGGACTGACTGAACAGAAGTCGTGTGTTTTTACAGATTTATGAGGTGTTTGAATCTCTTCATAGATTAATAAGAAGCAGAACATTATCAGAGAAACAGCCACCGGTCCACTGTCTCATTATCAATTATGTAAACTATATTTTAATTTATGTGATTTCTATAGCTGATCATCTCAACAAATGAATTTGGACGGTCTATATCATAAAACATAATGATAAGTAAAACAATTAAAACAACACAAAGTAAATATAGAGAACAACAGAATAGAGTTGGAAGGGACCTTGGAGGTCTTCTAGTCCAACTCCCTGCTCAGGCAGGATAGCCTTATAGAATCGTAGAATGATAGAGTTGGAAGCGACCTTGGAGTTCCTCTAGTCCTGTGATGGCGAACCTATGGCATGAGTGCCACAGGTGGCATGTGGAGCCATTTGTTAGGGCACGCCAGACGTTGCCCTGTCAGCTCCAGCACAAATGGCTGCTCTGGCCAGCTGACTTCGGCCTTCTTTTAATGCCGTTTTTCGCCCTCTGGAGGCCTCCTTGAAGCCTCCGGAGTACGAAAAACCACCTGACATGCAAACCGGAAGTTCGGGAACAGACTTCCAGTTTGCATGTTGGGCTGTTTTTCGCGCTCTAGAGGCTTCAGGGAAGCCTCCTGAAGGCTCTAGAGGACAAAAAAAACGGCACTATGGGCAAACTGGAAGTCACCGTTCCAGAACTTTGGGTTGCTCATACGGCCGTTCTTCACCCTCCGGAGGCTTGAGAGAAGCTCCTGAAGCCTCCGGAGGGCCTCCGGGGGGGGATGTTTTTGCCCTCCCCAGGCTCTTAGAAAGCCTCTGGAGACTGGGGAGGGCGAAAAAAGCATGCCAAAAGTGGGGGGGATGCTGGTCATGCGCACACATGCATGATGGGGTCACGCGCATAGCATTACGGGTGTGGCATGCCTGCGCACGACCCCCCTGCACTCCCCCCACTTTTGACACGTGATTCAAAAAAGGTTAGCCATCACTGCTCTACTCTAACCCCTTACTCAAGCAGGACACCCTTCAGACAAGTGACTGTCCAGTCTCTTCTTAAAAGTCTCCAGTGATGAAGCCCCCACAACTTCTGAAGGCAACTTCTGTTCCATGGGTTGATTGTTCTCACTGTCAGGAAGTTTCTCCTTAATTCCAGGTTGTTTCTCTCCTTGGTTAGTTTCCATCCATGGCTTCTTGGATGTTACTATAGCTAGGAAGTGAGGCCTTTAACACACTTGGGCCACAGGACTGGACACACAACCAAGTCTTTGTGGCCTTACCAAAACAGCTTGGGATCATCCTGATATCTAAAGTGAGAATATCCCAGAGCATAGGAACTATGGCAGAGAAAGTCCTTCTCCTTGTTCCTGCCAGATGACCTTCATTGGCTGACTAAACCCGAAGCATCCTCAATTAACTAGCCCAAACTGGATGGGCAGAAACAACTGTAAGGGCCCTTCGGAGCCCAGGCCGGAGAAGGAGTTGGAACTGGGACCGTCCGACAGAGAAGCATACCAGGGGCTGAGGACAATGCTGTCCCGGGTCTCTCAGGCATTGGAGGAATTGGTCAACCAGTCGGACAACTGCCTGCCTGCACAGGCACAAGGCAGGATGGACTGCTGACCAGCAGTGGGGCTGATAGCAGCCGATCTCCTCTGATGAAAAACAGCTGTCCACTCAACCCTTTTTGCCCTTGGATTGAGTGGAGTAGACAGCTGTTCTTCATCAGAGATCTCTGCACCAATCTGGAAGCCAAAGCAGGGCACAGGGCTGCTGCATGAGGCCCCGAAATCCAATGTGAGTGCCCCCGTGCATGCGCCCTCCCCCCCCCGCATGCACACATGCATTCCCCACATGCCTCACATTCATGCATGGCAGAGACCCAAAGACCAGCTGGCTAGAGGGAGGCACGCACACATGCGCAGTGGAGCTGGGCTGGAGCGATGGTTGGCATGTCCACAGAGAGGGCTCTACATGTCACTCTTCGCCATCACTGATCTAACCATTTAATCGATGTGCTGTTTCGGGCTCATCCCGTCCTATTATTTATTTACTGTGTTTCCAACCTCTTCCTTTAAAAAACAAACAAACCCAAGCGTTCATTTGAAGCCACGTGCCCCCAATTTTTACATCCTGCTTTCACAAATAACGGTGGGTGGGTGAAAAGGAAAGGACATTGGATCTTCCAGAGATCCTGCACTGCTTAAGGTTTTAATCCTGGCTTAGCAGCAGCTTTTGCAGTCCAGGGTGTGCGTATTTACCCCTGGGGAAGAAACAAACAAAAAAAAACGTGCTGCTTTCAGGAAGAAGCAGCCATTAAAGGAAGCCTTTTCCAAATTTGGTTTAATCAGTGATTAGCTAGAGGCTAAAAGAATGCAGCAGGTAATTAAACAGATTTGTTCTGGTCCAGGATATCAACAGGGAGGGAGGGCGCTTGGAGATCAACATTAGAAGGGAATGCAAAGAGAAAACCTGGGAAGGGGCTACTTTAGCCGGTAATGTGCAAGTATTTACATTCCTCCGTCTCCGATTCTTAGGTTGTGGTCTGAGGACCCCCAGTGGTTTTTGAATGCGCTTTGAAATGTTTCCTTGGATGTGGATAAAAATAAAAATAGTAAACCAAGATGCGGAGAAGACCAAGATTGGATTAAATCCACAATAACAACAACCACAAACAAGCCTTATCCTATGCCAAAAAGGCAATAATTTATTCTGTATCCTCTCCAGCGGTATTTACTGAAATACCAGGCACAAGGAATAATCAGATTCCTATCTCCTTTAAAATAAAATAAAAATTAGTAAATTACAGGGATACTGTGGCTCAGTGGCTAAGACGTTGAGCTTGTCGGTCAGAAAGGTTGGCAGTCCGGCGGTTCGAATTCCTAGCACTGCATAACGGAGTGAGCTCCAGGTACTTGTCCCAGCTTCTGCCAACCTAGCAGTTCGAAAGCATGTAAAAATGCAAGTAGAAAAATAAGAACTACCTTTGGTGGGAAGGTAACCGCGTTCCATTCACCTTCGGCGTTGAGTCATGCCGGCCAAATGACCACGGAGACGTCTTTGGACAGCGCTGGCTCTTCGGCTTTGAAACAGAGATGAGCATTGCCCCCTAGAGTCAGGAAGGACTAGCACATATGTGCGAGGGGAATCTTTACCTTTACCTAAATTACTGATGGCAATGTGTTTTTTTTCTCCTTTTTTAATAGTTTGTGTATTCCTTTAGTTGCAACTCGGTCTAGATGCATTGGAAAGCAGAAACGAAATACTTTTAAGTTTTATTTATTTATATCAGTTTATTGGCTGTCCAACTCCAGTGAAGTCGTTAGAACCCTTTGCAATTGTTATCCTGGCCAAATTGTCTCCTCTAAGCTTCGGTAGTTAGGATGAGGATGTAAGTGGTATTAACTCTTCATGTGATCTTGATTCTATCCCTCTGTTGATGCAGCCTAAGACTGCATTGGCTTTTTAGGTTCGCATACAAGACTGACTAACATTGTAAACATGGAACAAATACTTTCTAGTCTTATGGCCAGGAAGAGAGTAGCCAAATTTGTACTTGGGGTCAAGCATGTCATCATTCTCAAGTCCCTTCATGCAGGCAAGAGAGCTAAGTCCAGCCCCCATTGACTTTTATTAACTCTTATCTACCTCCATTTTGCCTTGACTATTAGTCATTCAGATTTTTGTAAAGAGTTTTAGCAAGCAATAAACAGGCTTCCCCAAAAAGCACAAAGCAGATTCCTGGTCCTGACAAAAAACCCTTTTATTAAACAAATGTGAATTCCTCTCATTAACATTCAGCAAAGGCCTGGTACACAATCTTTCAAAGGTGAAGTTATGACCACAGACCTTATCTAGCTTGGAAAGCTGCCATGTAAACGTTTTCCAAATGCAGTGCTGTGCAAGGGAAGACTTGGCACAGAGTCTCTGAGATTCACAGACATATCTTTACACTCCTGAAATGAACAAACGAATCAAGGAATTGTTTCCTGCAAAAGTCCACTCCCCTTTTGTTCCTTTTTTATTTCCTATGGGAGGGGCCATTCACCGTCCACCTGTGGCTTTACTCCCAAGTCAACCCTGATTTTTGAGCTGTTCTTTTCTTCTGGCAGCTCTGTGCATGCACATACTGGGAACAGGCCCCAGCTGTTCCTCTGCTTCACTGCTGTCTAGCTCCAAAGGCAGCTGAGAACTACAAATTCTCAGCAGATAAAAGAGGAGCAAAAGGGGAGTGGGCTTTTCCAGGAAACAATTTGTTTGTTCATTCGTTCATTCATGTGAGGATCTGTCCGTGAATCTCAGAGACTCTGTGCCAAGTCTTTCCTTGCACAGCACTGCGTTTGGAAAATATTGACATGGCAGCTTTCCAAGTTAGATAAGGTCTGTGGTCATAAATTCACCTTTGAAACACTGTGTACCAGGCCTTTTCTGAATGTGAATGAAAGGAGTTCACATTCGTCTAATAAAAGGGGTTTTGTCGGGACCAGGAATCTGCTTCATGCTTTTTGGGGAAGCCTAGGTCAGAACAGCCTCCTGCAACCTTCTGCCAGCGAAAATAGAGCTCGGGAGAAACCCTCCCAAGCTCCATTTTAGCTGGCAGTGTCACTGCAGGCCGGTCCTTCGCTGTTTCTAGGACAGGCCTGTGGGCCAGATCTAGGCACCCCAAGGGCTGTATCTGGCCCCTGGGCCTTGAGTTTGACACCCCTGGTCTAACAGCTATACACCAGGATAGCTAAACTGAATGTTATACATTGACAGATGCAAAACTATTTCTGAACTTGTGAATGCAGAGAGGCAAATAAGTGGAGACTTTAGAGACTGAATGGATTTCATAAATTGCTCAAGGGTTCTATTTAATTGGATGGAATAATACCGGAACAATTTTCTTATGATGTGTTCAGGCCACCTTTGCTACCTCCCAATCCTTGTGCGTGGGTTTGTGCATATACACAATTTCTTTTTACCTTGGTAGGGTGGTCATGAATATGAATGAAAGAACGTAAGAGTTTTTATTGCTTGTATGCATGTGTTTTATCTCTCTCTGTGAGTATAATCCAAGTAGCTTACAAATAAAACCATAATTAAAGAACTGAGCAATAGGTCTTTATGTAAAGAAAACAAGGGAAGAACAATTAGGAACCCTTTAACAGACTTACGGAGTTGGAAGGGACTTTGTAGGTCATCTAGTCCAACCCCCTGCTGAAGCCGGAGACCATTTCTGACAGATGGCAGTCCAGTCTCTTCTTGAAAGCCTCCAGTGATGGAGCACCCACAACGTCTGAAGACGACTTCTGTTCCATCGATTGATTGTTCTCATTGTTAGAAAATCCCTCCTTATTTCTAGGTTGCTTCTCTCTCCTTGATCAGTTTTCACTGATTATTCCTTGTCTGCCCTTCGGGTGCTTTGGAAAATAGGTTGACCCCCTTGTGTCTGTGACAGCCCCTCAATGAAAAAAAGTGGCCAAGTCATGGCCAGATTTTTAGTACTATTATTTTTCTAGATTGCAATCTTTAATCGGTGTTTTGGAAACTGTATAAATCCTTGCTTCTTTCTTTTATAAAACTTTGGGATGTGCAAAAATGCAGGCCTTGTCAATGTTGAAAGGGTTTGTTTGGCACCAATCAGCTGTTTTCCACTTGAGCTGATGCAGTTGCACAATGCTTTTGCATTCCCTGTGTAACAGCATTACAAAATGTGTAGTCTTTTTTTTTTGAAGTAGTCTGGATAAAGTTTGCCTTCTAGTGTTAGGTTTGAGCAATATAAACTTCTACCTCCAATCACAATCGATATTTTATAGCTAACTCTTGTCTAAATCAATTCACAGTGTCTGTCTTTTTTATTTGGATCATGGTCTGTTGTTGTACAGAATACATCTTGTCAATAAATTAATCACAATAAGTAATTTGCCAGAACATGGGCCTTGTGAACTTCTAGGAGAGTGGCAAAGCTATGTCAGAACAAACAAACAAACAAAATTTGGCTAACAGGATGGATGAAGGGTGTGGGTTGAGGATGGAGGAACAGGGACTTTGGAGGTTTCTAGTCCAGCCCCCAGCTCAAGCAGGAGACCCTATACCATTCCAGACAAGTGTCAGTCCAGGGTGTGTGTGTGTGTGTGTTTATGTTGCATTTGTGCTGATACATATATGTGACACAAATACATATATATGACACAATACATACACACACACACACACACACATATATATGTATATATATTTGTGTTATAACTCCTGGTATGACTATTTATTTATCAATACAAATACAACATACACACACACACACACACACACACACACACACATACAGATAGATAGATAGATAGATAGATAGATAGTGTTTGTGCTGATAAATAAATAAAGGGAGACTAGTAGAAATCTGTTTCAAGCTATTTAGCTCTCATCAGCTAGCCGTACCCTTCTGCGATATGGCTAGCTGATGAGAGCTAAATAGCTTGAAATAGATCTATACTAGTCTCCTTTAATTTATTTATCAGCACAAACACAACACAAATGTAACAAAGGCAACATTAAAAATATGGTTTTCTGCCTGGATGACCTCCTGGAGTGAGCCGAAGGATAGAAAAGGGAAGCAGAGTGTTCCCTCCCATATTTGGGCATACCAGGGGTTGAGACACGTAATATTGACCATCATAGTTGTGTCCATTGTTTCCATAGTTATAATGTAACACTCTATACATTTATCACTCTATACATTTTGATTTACAGGTGTGTACAGTCTGATAATAATATTACTTGCAATATATTTTCTTCTGTATAACTTTGTACCTGTATTTGTTTCTAGTTTGTTAATCTTCTTCCATTATTAATTTTCTAACCTCTGCATCTATTGTCTAGCCAATTATACCATGTCCCATTTTCTGTTTCTCCTTTATCTTTAAGTTCCATCGTTAACTTGTGCATTTCGGCACATTCTAATATTTTCTTTATTACCATTTCATCTGAGCACCCACAACTTCTGAAGGCAAACTGTTCCACTGGTTAATTGCCCCCACTGTTAGGAAGTTTCTTCTTAATTCCAGGTTGCTACTCTCCAAGATCCGTTGTTTCTTGTCCTGCCCTCTGATGCTTTGTAAAATAATTTGACCCTTTTTTCTTTGTGGCAGCCCTTCAAATATTGGAAGACTGCTATCATGTCATCCCTAGTCCTCCTTTTCTTAAAACTAGCCATTTCTTCCATTGGGGTGTCATATTGTTTGATTATAAAACAGTTAAATATTTTTTTCTTACAATTTTCATGATCATTCATAGGGTTGTAGACTTTCGGGGGTTTTCTTTTTAATCTTACAGCTTTATTTTTGACATTTGACATAAAGTGGTGTAGGGTTTCCTGCCTAAGCAGGGGGTTGGACTAGAAGACCTCCAAAGTCCCTTCCAGCTGCTATTCTATTCTATTCTATTCTATTCTATTCTATTCTATTCTATTCTATTCTATTCTATTCTATTCTATTTATTTTGTATACCTTGGACACTCTGCAGTAGACCATGAACTAATATGACTTGATAGGCTGTTTATATCTTAGCAAGCACTTAGCAATAAATTCTAGGCTACACCGGGAGGCTGAATTGGTAGAGCAGTTAGAGAAATATCTACCCTTTCATTAAATTAGTCTTCTGTAATGTAAGTAAATTATCCAGTAACCATTCATGTGCAGCTCTCGGATAATATAGGTGTTTAAACAATAAAAGCAATTGAAATCAGAATGGAAGTTGAAACAATAAAGTCGTTAGGGTGTTGTGACATAAAATTTAAACCCACCCCCACTGCTTGCAATACAACAGGCACACTATATAATACTGTTTGCTCAGAACACTTCACTCTCACAATTGCACACATGGAGCAAAACAAGCCAATGTCATGCTCTAGTATTTACATTGGGGACCTAAAGCAGCTTAGTGTTTAGTGGTTATACAATTTTCAATTAAACCTAAGTAGTGCTGGAAATTCTGCTCAAATATACCGTTGTTCTGCTTCAGGAAATGTTAGATTATGGCACATAATGAAGGTGTTGTTTTTTTTCTGATGAACCCTCTCTGTATTTTTATATATATATAAATTTCTAAGAGTTAGGTTTACCTTTTTAAAATTAAATCTACATACAATATTGGAGATTGAGATTTATATTGTAAAATACAGGGCCTCGGCTGTAGATCTGCAAACATATGGACTGGGAGTCAATATCAATCAGTCAATCAGAATAAAGCTGGAAGGGACCTTGGAGGTCTTGTAGTCGAACCCTCTGCTCTGCAGGGAGAGTTAGGCAAGGGCATCGTGAGCCTGGGAGTCACGCAAGCGGGGAGTGCTAAAGCCGTTCGCGCAACTCCCCACTCCAGCCATGCACAGCCCCATTCACTGACCTAGCGGCATTCCGAAGGCGCCAAGCCATGGGAGCCAGAGGGCAGCGAATAGGCGCTCACACGGTTTGGCGATACCCTTCAGTCAGTGAATGGCGTTGTGCCCGGCTGGAAATGGTGGTTGCTGGGCAGCTGCTCGTGAGCGTGGTCACCTCATGGCTGCTGTGTTGTGCTCCTGCAACAGCGCAACACAGTTGTTCGACTCTGAGGCTGTGCCTGGCTCTTTGGGAACCCGCTCGCAAGAGAGCAGCCGCACTGCAAACCCCCCCCTCTCCAGCTGGGCACAGCACCGCTCACCAACCTAGCGGTATCCTAAAGGCACCAAGCAACGCAAGCCTTTGCCCCCCCACCTCATTCCCACAGCTTGGTGCCTTCGGGATACCGCTAGATCGGTGAGCGGCACTCCGCCTGGCTGGAGGAGGGGTGGTTGTCCAGGGTGCTTATTTTCAGGGGAGGGCTTACATTTTTGTCCACCCAAAAAATGTGACATGGCCTTATTTTCAGGACATGTCATATTTTCGGGGAAACACGGTATTAGAAATATATTTGGTTGAAAGTAATAACTATGACTAATGCTATTAGTTTTATTTGTATTAGAATGTATGATACCCAGGTGCAACATTGTTCACGCATTGATACCCTGTTTTCCCCAAAATAAGACCTCCCCAGATAATAAGCCCAATTGGGATTTTGAGTGCATGGGCTTAAATAAGCCCTCCCCCGAAAATAAGCCCTCCACAAAAAAATCGCACCACAGAAGCAGCCATGAGGTGATCACGTTCCTGGATCTCAAAAATAATAAGACCTCCCCCAAAATAAGGCCAAGCGCTTATTTCTGGGGCGGAGGTGTCAAAAGAAAATAAGACCCTGTCCTATTTTGGAGAAAACACGGTAGGTTTGTAAAAATAGTTTTTTTAAAAAAAGTTTTTTTAAAAAACATATGAAGATGGGTGGGAAATTCTGGGAGTTGAAGTCCACAAGTCTTAAAGTTGCCAAGCTTGGAAACCCCTGCTTCTAGTTTGTAAATGTAGCATTTATCAATGCAATGAATTTATTATGAATTTGTCTTTGAGCCAGTTTATTTCTTTAAAATAACCTGCTTCTTTTCTCCTGGTTTGAAGGCTGGGAATCATTTAAGGCACCGCGCACACCACTATATCTCCATCTGTTGAAACCTACATGATATGCTAACTGCGCTGTTAAGGTCACACTGATTACCAGATATGGGAAAACAAGAGATATTTATATCTGCTATTTGGAAAGAAGATCACATTTTAGTATTAAATACTCAATGGGAAAACAAGCGAAGCCATGAATAATTTTGAGCATGGACATTTTTCAAGTTTCCTGCATTTTTAACAATGCTTGGACTGGAAGAGAAGAACATTTCCAGGGGCAATGAATTAATCAGATTTCATCTTTCATATGGCTACTGCCCCAAATTCGGCACAGTTTAATTATATAAAATACATAGTTCAGAAGGTGGAATAAAATATTACTTCTGAACAAGTTACACAGAATGAGTTCAGCTGAATGCAGCACAAATGAAAACATTCTAGGGAAAATTTAATAGGCTGAAATCTCAAAATTGCTGGACTCCCAAATGAATAAAAGATTGAGTTAATAAGATGCGGAGTAGATTATTAAAAGAATAGTGTGTTAAGTTATGGAGCTGTTTAATCTACCAAGCTTCTGAATTACTAATTTATTAAAATGTTAACATATTTCAGGAGTAACCTCGTTAAAACAGTTTACTACAATTGCAGGCATGTGTCAGATTTTTAAATGTCATAAGTGTGAGTTAGTTGACAAGCAATCAAAAGCCAACTGCGTTACTATTGGAGGGGAGTGTTGTGGTAATCATATCCATTCTGACCTAGGCTTCTCAAAAGCATGAAGCCTACTCCTTGTTTCGATAAATCCCCTTTTATTTAGTTTAAATTGAATTCCTCTCCAGCAAAGTCCCGGCCAACAGTCCTTTCAAGAGATTTCACAACTGCAGACCTTTATCAGTCTTGGAGAGCTGCCAGGCCGATATCTTCCAAATGCCACTCTGTAGCAGACAATACTTGGCAAGAAGTCAGGCACAGATCTTCACTCTAATGAATTGAACTAATTGTCTCCTGCAAACTCCTCTCCCTTTTCACTCCTCTTTATTCCCTATGGGAGGGGCCGTCCAGCATCCACCTGTGGCTTTATTCCCGAGTTGACACTTGTTCCTTAGCTATTCCCTTCTCCTGGCAGCTCTGCGCATGCGCAAACTGGGAACAGGCTCCAGATGTTCTTCTGCCCCACTGATGTCTGACTCCGAAGGCAGCTAATAACTGTAAGTTGGCCCTGGCCCCATCTCTGCCTCTGACATAGAGCCCTCATCAGAGCCTTCCCCAGACTCCAGGACTGGCCCGTGTTCCTCTCCAACCTCCACACTGTCCGATTCTGTTTCCACATCCGCTTGTTGGCCACAACAATATCTTTGAGGACGCATCATAAATAACATTTTTTAAGTCTCTTCAGCCAGGACCACCTGCAGTTAGGTAACTAAGAATAGAATCAGGTTTCTTGAAATGTCCTCATTTTAGCACATTCTCCTAAGTAGCACTTATCTAATTTGTCCAGTTCTGAACTGAGCCCTTGCAAAGACAAATGTATGCTAATCAAGGTTTAAAATGTACGAATTACTGGATGTATTTTATCAGTAAGGAATTACATAGTCTATTTTAAGCATCCCCCCCTTTTTTTTAAAAAAAAAGTGTTCCATTCCTACTTAAGAACTGATGAAAGATGCTAAACGGTAAGCAACAACAATAAGAATAGCCATTAGCTGTTTTTGCACAATCCATCTTTCCATCTTCGGAAGAACGTTGCTCCATATAAGAGACAAAATCTCCCAGTTGATTCATCCGAGCGCTTTACTGAAATTTACTCAAAAATGCTTAAGATGAATTGCATGTTTGTCGATTTTCCTAATTTTCCTAATCTTTATTATTTTTTCCAAATAACTCAAGGTGGTGAACAGACCTTGCTTCTTCTATATATTATATGTATGTATACATATACGTCTATGTATATATGTGTATATAAGAATACTACTGCATCCAATTTTGTTCACCACATTACAAAAAAAAAAAAATGTTAAGACTTTGGAAAAAGTGCAGAAAAGAGCAACTAAGAAGATTAAGGGTCTGGAGACCAAAACATATGAAGAATGGTTGCAGAAATTGGGTATGACCAGTCTAGCGAAAAGAAGGACTGGGGTGACATGATAGCAGTCTTCCAGTATTTGAAGAGCTTGCACAAAGAAGAGAAGGTCAACTTATTCTCCAAAGCATGCAAGACAAGGAACAAGGGATGGAAACTAATCAAGGAGAGAACCAACCCAGGACTAAGGAGAAACTTCCTAACAGTGAGAACAATTAACCAGTGGAATGGCTTCCCTTCAGAAGTTGTATGTGCTCCATCACTGGAGGCTTTTAAGAAGAGATTGGATAACCTAAAATAGTATAGGGTCTCCTGCTTGAGAAGGGGGTTGGACTAGAACACTTTTGGTGAAACTTTTTGGCACGGAGTGCTGAAACAGGAGTGCGCAGGGCAGGGGGAAGCGCCAGAAATTGGAAAAGCAGCTCCCCAGGGCATATGCGCAGGAGCACTGGAAACCATAAGCTCAGCCTCCTGGTGCATATGCCCCACTAGGAAGCTGAGCTTCTGATTTCTGGTGCGCATGTGCGCCAGTCACCTGCTTTTCCAGTTTCTGGTGCACATGTGTGTATGAAGACCAGCTGGCCAGCACACCTGTGTGCCAGGGAGTTGCTCTTCTGGTTTCCAGCACTCACACACACACAGACTAGTTGACCAATGCGCATGTGCATGCCGCAACCCGGTAGAGCATTGGGCAATAGCTGGTGTGCCTAGAGAGATGGCTCTGCATGCCATTTCCAGCACACATGCCACAGATTTGCCATCATGGGACTACAAGGTCAAGATCCCTTCCAACTCTGCTATCCTGTATTCTAATTGTGACCGAAGGTTGCTGTGACAGTCTAACCACATAAACCATGGAGGAAGGGATAGTAATGAATAATGAATGAATGAATGAATAATAAATAAATAAATCTGATGATGTTGGCCTCCATAAGGCAGAACAGTTAAAGAAGTCTCTTCCTTTCTCTTTTTGCTCTGAAACTCATCTAAATGGAAAGCACATTGTCTTCGTTATAGTGTTGAATGAACAGAGTTTCCATGGCAACAGCCATGGGAGGCCTTGCTGATTTCAGGCCAGTGAATGGGGTAGGCAAACAACAACAACGCTAACAACAACACCTTGAAAAATTCAAAGAGAACAATCGCTGCTCAACCCAAACCAGGTTTAAGATATTTTTTAGCAAGAGTAGGAAAGAGAATTTGTCTCAGGAGGTCCCTCAGCTATGGAGGCTCAACAGTACCTTAAAATTATGGTAAGTTATATCCTAGCCCTTTAGGATCAGAGGATTTTTTTAAATGTAGAATTTAGATAAAATAGACCATTCATATTGATGTGTTGCCTCCATATAGTAGTAAAAGCTGGGAAATTACTTAGGGCATGGATGTCCAACCTTGGCTACCTTAAGACTTGTGGACTTCAACTCCCAGAATTCCCCAGTCAGCATGGGGAAGAGTATTAGGTTGTAACTTTAGAGAGAGAGGTTAAATATAATTGTATTTATAATTGCTGTGAAGAATATCAGAAGCAATTTTTTCTTTAAATGTTTGCTTTTTCTTTTGTTCCTTTTCCTTTCTTTTCTTTTCCTTATATTAGTTTCTATTAGTTTTTATCTTCCCCTTTAAAAGTTTTAATATTTTTCATGATGTTGTTGTTAGTTACGAAGTCATGTCCAACTCATTGTGCCTCCATGGACAACGTTCCTCCAGGCCTTCCTGTCCTCTACCATCCTCTGGAGTCCATTTAAGCTCACGCCTACTGCTTCAGTGACTCCATCCAGCCACCTCGTTCTCTGTCGTTCCCTTATTTTTTTGCCCTCAGTCTTTCCAAGCTGTTCTCCAGGGAGTCCTTCCTTCTCATTAGGTGGTCAAAGTATTTGAGTTTCATCTTCAGGATCTGGCCTTCTAAAGAGCAGTCAGGGTTGATCTCCTCTAGGACTGACCGGTTGGATCGCCTTGCAGTCCAAGGGACTCGCAGGAATCTTCTCCAGCACCATAGTTCAAAGGCCTCAATTCTTTGGCGCTCAGCCTTGATTATGGTCCAACTTTCACAGCCATACATTGCAACTGGTCACTGCTTGGGTTAGTTTTTAAACCATTATTTTTACTGAGGCAGTTTGGCAGAACAAATAGGCTTGTTGAGTTCTATATGCGTTGACATATGGTTACAGGGTTGGTAAGATTAATTCATGAAAATTATCATGCAAGCACCACTGTTATACAAGGGCATGTATAAGCCTCCCTAAATGACGTATTACAGAATAACAGAGTAATACAGCTGGAAGGGACTTTGGAGGTCTTCTACTCCATCCCCCTGTTTATATCCATGATGGCAAACCTATGGCACGCATGCCAGTGATGGCACACAGAAGTCGTATTTTCTGCAGTTGAGTTTGAAGCGGTTTACCTTGAGTTTGTATCGATTTTTTACCCGTGTATTATTGCGATTGAAGCTGAAGAAGTCATTGACAGTTAAGACGTTGTAGCAGACAATTTTGCTTAGATCGGACCGGAGGTAGCGGAGTTCCAAATTGTCCAAGCCCAAAATGTCAAGCCTGGTGGCATAGTGAATTCTATTGTGAGTAGAGGAGTGGAGGACTCTTCTCGTGAAATACCTCTGAACCCGCTCAATCGTGATAATGCCCAACATTTTGAATTAGTTCAGCTGTATAAGAGTAAGTCATTTTCTTGATTGTTTATTACTGCTGGGATGAGTTTGCCAGATACTTAACAGGCAGTATTAAACAACCATATCTAGCTTCAAGGAACTGAGAGAAACACATACCTCCTGAAGAGCTTGAGATCACATTAGGCAATTTTGGTCTCCCTCCCCCCCTCCTTCTCTGTCTCTCAGTTTAAATAATTTCATGAAACTCCACGCAAGAATACGTTTGGTGACTGAGTATGGTCAAACGTCGGGGCTAAAATTGGGTTAGGTGGTTCTAGCTATAAATATATATATATATATACAGTATATGTATTGTGTCACAATCCCTGGTATGCCCAAATATGGGAGGGAGGACACTGCTTCCCTTTTCTATCTTTCGGCTCACTCCAGGAGACCATCCAGGCAGAAAACCATCTTTTATGTTGCCTTTGTTACATTTGTGCTGATAAATAAATAAAGGGAGACTAGTATAGAGCTATTTCAAGCTATTTAGCTCTCATCAGCTAGCCATACCCTTACTGGGAATCCCAGGTTCAATTCCCAGTAAGGGTATGGCTAGCTGATGAGAGCTAAATAGCTTGAAATAGATCTATACTAGTCTCCCTTTATTTATTTATCAGCACAAATGCAACACACACACACACACACGTGTGTGTGTGTGTGTGTGTGTGTGTTATATTTGTACTGATAAATAAATAAATGGAGACTAGTATAGATCTATTTCGAGCTAATTAGCTCTCATCAGCTAGCCATACCCTTACTGGGATTTGAATATATATATATATATTCATCCTACTGTGAATCTCTTCCCATTTCAGTGCTAGCATGTTAGCTCTACTGTGTTATAAGTAATTTCTTCATATACCAATCAGAATGCAATTTATTTTCCACTGTGGACATAACAGAATCCCGTAATTGCTTCCTACCTTCACATGTAGAGTTTTAACTTGCTCAGCAGTCAAACAAGGAGATCCAAAGAATTTTGAGAAATGCCTTATGTCTTATCAGCCATTAGCATGTTGAAAATCAGAAAGAAACATATCGTATCTAAGACCCAGGCCATCCCCTATCTGGTATTACAGAAGGTTTTCAAAAGAATCCCTGCCTTCCTCTCTGGAAAGCATTTGAGCTAATATTTTAATTTTGGTAAAAGAAAAGCAAGAGAGAGGGAAGGAAGGAAGGAAGGAAAAGAAAGAAAGAAAGAATTGGGGGATAAGTCTCAGATGCATAGTGCCTAGATGAATCTGTCATTGTGATGATAATGTAATCCATTTACTGTGATACTTCATGAGATGTAGGCAAGGTGCTTTTTTGAAGGACCAAGCATCTCTTTAATGATGGACAAATTGTTGTCCTGGGAGGCTTGTTGCAGAGATGGAGTCTGTCACGTTTTAATTAGTTTGCCTGCCATATTTCACAGTCAGGGTGCCTCTAGGAAGGGTATTGGGGGGAGGCAGATGAATTATAATTAGTGGACCACAACTAGTTTCAGTTCTGTCCACTGACATAAACAATGATCAAATGCTTAGCAGCCCTCTAATTAATGGGGAAGGAGTGTTGTAGCTATCGCTACAAGACAAACTCAGTTGCGTGTGTGTTTTTCTTTTCACTGTTGAGCCAGATGTTCATGCGAGCATAACTCTTCATTAGGGAGAAAACTGTAAAGAACCTGACTGTTCTTTACTGAAGATGCTTTGAGATGTTTCTTCAGAAGGAAATTGTTCCCTGCAAAAATGCACGTGCGCGCGCGCACACACACACACACACACACAAGGGGTGGGTTTCAAGATTTGTTACTACCTGTTCTGTGGACGTGGCTTATTTTGTGGGCGTGGCTTGGCAAATGTATGTTTCAGATTGGAGATGGGAAATAAAATAGGCTGTAAAACTTTTTTTTAAAAGGCCAAAGAAAGCAGCAACTGAGCTGAATGCAGGAGAGCGTCCGAAGGGTCCGAAGAGTGTGTGGTTTTGTTTGCTGCCTGTGAGCACCGGGGAGGGGGGCACAGCAGCTGAGCGAGCAAGCTGGCAATCTGCCGGCTGCCGAGCACCCTGCTCACGAGTAAACTTGCTCACAAGTAAACTGCAGATTAGAAGCAGGCAGCAGATCATGGCATGCTCACTTGCCTGCTCACCCCCCCTAACCTCCCCCCCTCCTGGAGCTCACAGGCAGCAAACGAAGCTGCCTCCTCCTGCCTCCTGCATTGAGGAGGCAGGGAGGCTCAATCCCACTTAGGAGGCAGTGGTTGCGAAGCCTCAGGGCTCCCTGAGCAGCTCATGCTGGCTACTTGCCTGTAGGCACTAGGTAGCAGTTGTGAGGATGTATGTGGCAAAGACAAGGCAGGGCGAGCGTCGGAGCGAGCCAGTTCAGGGGCATGGCCAGCCAGCCATCACTACCGGTTCGGCGACCCATGCCCAATTACCACTACCGGTTCTCCTGAATCGATCTGAACCAGGAGCAACTCACCTCTGACACACACACACACACACACACACACACACACACACACACACAGAGCAACAACAATAAAAACCACCATGGTTTGATATGTGACATTTCCAGAAATGATCAGGGGAAAGTCATGCTTTGATTCACCGGACAATCATTGAGCTCAACCATCCTATGATCCGATGGAAGCTTCTTCTCAAGTGAGACACGGGAGGGAGACCCTCAAGACATTGCCAGCCAAAAGATCCCAAGGGTGGGAAAAGAAAGAAAAGTAAGAAATCTATTTGTGGTTATTATTTATCAGTTGTACTACATTTTAAAAGAATTTGGTTGGCTGGAAATGGCTTATAGGCTAAAGAACTTTACACAGTGTTATCGAAAGCAAGGAATTATGGAAGGCAAAAACAAATTCTAATTTCTGATCCTGGCTTGCTAAGGGAGCAGCAAGCTAAGAATTTGTTGGAATGTCCTACAAAAAAGAATTGATGTTTCCAAGCTTGTTTAGTTACTCCCCTTTGAATGGGCTTGATCAATGATATGAACCAGGGTTTCCAAAGTGATCAATATTAGCCCCCAATAGTCAATAGGACTACCCATTTTTGTTGTTGTTGTTAGTACTATTTGTTAAGATTTTGTTGTTGTTCAGTCTCTAAGTCATGTCTGATTCTTCATGACCCATGGACCATAGGATGCCATAGGACCGTGAGGATGAACCTATGGCACGCATGCCAGAGGTGGCATACAGAGCCCTCTCTGTGGGCACATGTGCTGTCGCCAGCTTCTCTTCTGGTTTCCAGCGCAGACATGCATGCCGGCCAGCTGTTCTTTGCAGGTGCCAGAAAACAGCCAAAAAATGGTGCCAAAACAGCCAAAAAACAGGCTGTTTTCTGGGCCATTTTCAGACTATTTTTTGAGCCATTTTCCATTCCAAAAACAGCCTAAAAATGCCCCAAAATATAGCCTGAAAACAGCTTGGAAAATGGCCTGAAAACAGCGCCAAAAAACTGGTATGCTCATGCTGGCCAGTTAGTCTTCTGGTTTTCGATGCTCCAGCATGCACAAAGACCAGTTGGTGGCGCGCATGTGCATGCCAGAAACCCGAAGACCAGTTGGCTGGCACACATCCATGTGCACTCACCAGCTGGTCTTCGGGTTTCCGGTGCTCCAGGGTGTGCATGCATATGCACACATGTTTCAGTTTGAACACTCAGTGCCGAAAAGGTTCGCCATCACTGCCATAGGATGTCCCCTTGTCCTCCCCCTGTCTCCTGGAGTCCACCCAAACCCATGTCCATCAAGTCAATGACACCATCTAACCATCTCCTCCTCTGCTATCCCCTTCTCCAGTCGCCTTCCATCTTTCCCAACATCTTTCCCAAGGAGTCCTCTCTTCTCATCTGGTGGCCAAAATATTTGCGCTTCAACTTTTAGGATCTGTTCTTCCAAAGAACAATCGAGGTTGATTCCCTTTAGGATCAACTGACTGGACCACTTTGAAGTTTAAGGGGCTCTCGCGAGTCTTAGGTAAGGTAGTCTTTATTAAATCATTATTAAATTTTACGGAATAAATATTCGGAGATTAAGGAGCAATCTGAATATTTGTGAAGGGTTTGGTGAGCTGAAGGGCTTGGATCAAAAGTCTTCCTTGATGTTGACACCTGGACTCTTGTTTGTATGGAATTTATGGAAATCTGTTTTTCCATAGGTGACATCATGTTACTGTAGGAAAGATTTATTCTTTAGGAGAAGTCAGGGGAGTTATTACAACTCTCATGGTTTTCTACTGCTTTCCACATTAGTGGAGCCCATATAAATGATTCCAATTATTTTCTCCTTCTAATGGTATGCTTAGCCTATCATACCCTGGCTCAATCAATAACATGCAGCTGCATTTGGAGCAAAGCAGGCCCCATTAAGACCGTTGTGGAGATCCAGACAATTCTAACCCAAGCTGTGGCTTTTGGCTCTGATTCATGTAACCTTACGATCAAACAAGGGATGGACCCGCCAACTGTTTTTGTCTCTCGTTTTCAATCCCCTTCGACATCTCAAAAAGCATAATGGACGATTAAAGCTTGCTTAAAAACCATTTTCTGTGATATGCGGAGGTCTGTCCTTATTCCCCTTATTAGGGCATCCGTCTTTCATTCTAATACATTAATCCATCTCTTTGCCTCGCAAGGACAAGATGATCGATAGCATGGCCCCTACCTGTCAGTTCTGCAATCAGATTTCAGCTGCAAAGGCCCGGAGAAGAGAAAACTCCAGGTATTCTTATGGCCATGTTTACAGCAATCTGATTGAATCGTATGAGAAAGATACTGGTTCCTTTCTGCTGTTCCAGCTACAGAGCTCTGGGAAACCTAGATGGGGAAGAAGGGGGAAAAGTTGGGGAAGAAGGAGAAGAGGAGGAGGGGGAGAAAAAGGAGGAGGGGAAGGAGAAGAAGATTTCACTTGTCTGATATGGTGTAGGTTCTCCTGCTTGAGCAGGGGGTTGAACTAGAAGACGTCCAAGATCCCTTCCACCTCTGTTATTCTGGCAATGTGTTTTTTCCCCCCTGAAGATTTTCCTGGATTCCTGATGATGCCCCATTTAAGTACACACCAGGTATCCAAACTTGTATAGCCTTTTGACATCACCCATGGTCAAAGAAAACATGGTAGATTAATAGTTATGGAATGGTCAGTGACCTATTTCCCTTGCAGTTAATAAACTTAAACAGCCAAATCCATCCCGACTCTGTAGCATTGGAAAGTTCCATAATTGTGTTTGACAGTTCCCCGATGAAGCAAGTAGGAGAAAAGACTTATGGACTGGTAATATGTTTCATCCAGAAGTTATGTTGCGGGATACAAAAAGTCCATTTTAGCTGCTTATTCATGTCATTCATTTTATAGAATAACAAGAGTTGGAAGGGACCTTGGAGATCTTCTAGTGCACCCCCGTGTTCAAGCAGGAAACCCTATACCATTTCAGACAAATGGCTGCCCAATCTCTTCTTAAAAACCTCCTTGTTGGAGCACCACAACTTCTGGAGGCAAGTCCTTCCACTGATTAATTGTTCCCACTGTTAGGAAATGCAGCGTGGTTGATAGCAATGGATCACTTGTGACAGATTGATGGCTGGATTGTACTTGTGACAGATTGATGGCTGGATTGATAATGTAACTGGTTATGGACGAATGACCTTTGCATGAGCAGCTGGTCTAGCTAAGGTTTGTGCCACATGCAATCCTGTGATTCGAAGCAATAATGCTTAAGAATTCAGCTACTGCCTCCCCTGGCTTTTCTGGAGGGGAGTTAATTAAGCAAAAGAAACAATGGCTTTGATTGTTTAGTAGTCAGCAATTAGTGCTGAGCTAACAACCAATATATATTCTATGAGTTGTAGGCTATTTAAGAGCGACAGTCATGCAAGGAGAAAATGAAACTTCTAGGGACAGCCTAGAATTGAGTGGCAAATTAAAAAGTAGAAATGTTGGGATGCCCAAGATGTTGGGAGAAATATCCACCTGGGTTCAGTACCAAGCGGGGAGAAAGACACTGGAAGAATGGAGGCTGATTGGTAAGATGGTTTATTGGTGGACAGGACCACATAGGTTTGAAGTCCTGGTGCAGCTGAACACATGGGCTGGAGAGTGAGTGGTATTTATACCCTCTCTTGGGCTTTGCCCTTGAGCTTCCTGTTCCTGTGGCAAGGGCATGTATTCTATTGGTTGCAGTCAGACTCCCATATGGAGTCATCTTTGTCTGGATCAAATTTGGTTGAACCTTGCTGGATGATGTAATTAAAGGGCTTGGTTGTGTCATGTGGTGAGCTCTGCTGAGAGATAATCCTGTTACGTCCTGGAGGGTCATGTATTAATCCCATCACCCTAGATTTGAGGTCTTTTGTTTTGTAGATCGGCTGGCCCATTCTTTTGTCTTGTAGATTAGCTGGCGTCAAAATATCTTTCTGGTGGTAGGGAGCTGAGGCTGACTTTCTGTTTCCTTTAAGATTTCTATTTCTCTTTTAGGGGAAATATTCTGCCTTTTAAATATTTCCTAAAATATGTCTTTCAAAGATAAGGCAAAGAAGTGGCTTACCTGTTCCTGTTAACCTGTTCCTGAGAATTCAGTAGATTCCTGAGGTCTTGAGAAGTAAGATTTCACAGAACCACCAAAGATTTTTTTTTCCTGATTATTTACAGCACAGGAAATAAAATTCCACTGCCAAAGTATTGACTATAATGTCAATATAATGGTGATATGAACAATTAATATTATTACAAGTGTTAGTACTACTGTTATTATATTATTAGAGAAAGTAAAATCAATAGGAAGGCAATGGAGAATGGAGAACTATAAAGGGTAAAAATGAATGCCGATACAGAAGGCTGTATAATTACTTTATATTGTTATCTATGTTTTGTTTTTTGTTTTTGTTTTGTTGTGTTTTTCTTTCTGTTTTTAAAGGTAAAAATGGTTAATAAAAACTATTTCTTTAAAAAAAATTCCACTACCAGCGAGCAAGAGCACAAAGTTCAGTGGATTTTCTTAGTTGGGGATGTTGTATGTTGGCATAGAGAAGCTCGTCCTGTCAGTTCATAGAACACAGAATAATACAATTGTGAGGGACCTTGGAGGTTTTCTAATCTAACCCTTGTTCAAGCAGGACATCCTATACCACTTTAGACAAATGGTTGTCCAATCTCTTTTTGAAAGCCTCCAGTGATGGCGAATCCACAACTTCTGGTAGCAAGCCATTCCACTGGTTAATTGCTCTCACCGTTAGGAAATTTCTCTTTCGTTAGTTCCCAACCATGGTTACCATTGCCTTTTGGTGCTTTGGAAAATAAGTTGACCCCCCCCCCTCATCTTTGTAAGTAAAGGTAAAGGCTCCCCTTGCACATGTGCTAGTCGTTCCCAACTCTAGGGGGCGATGCTCGTCTCCATTTCAAAGTTGAAGGATCAGCGCTGTCCGAAGACGTCTCCACGGTCATGTGGCCAGGATGACTAAACACCAAAGACACACACACAGCACTGTTACATGCTTTCGAACTGCTAGGTTGGCAGAAGCTGGGACAAGTAACAGGAGCTCACTCTGTTACGCGGCGCTGGGATTCGAACCGCCGAACTGCTGACCTTTCTGATCGACAAGCTCAGCATCTTAGCCACTGAGCCACCACATCCCCATATTTGTAGGAGCCCTTCAAACATTGGAACACTGCTCCCAAGTCAGCAAAGAAAACTTTAAAAGTTGGATAGCTGATGCAGCCATCCCAATCTCTTTTACTTTTCTGCCTTGATCTTTTTCATAACATAGCAACAGAATACAAATTTTCCTATTTTTTTATTCCCAAATTATTCCTGAATTTAGAAGGAATTGGTCCAAAGGAAGATACAACTATTTTTGTATCTGCAGAAGAAGATAGTATCAACAGAATAGCAGAGTTGGAAGGGACTTTGGAGATCTTCTAGTCCAACCCTCTGCTCGAGCAGGTGACCTTATACCAGTGATGGCGAAGCTTTTCGGCACCGTGCCCAAAATGAGCCAATTTTCAGGCCGGTTTTGGGGCTGTTTTCAAAGCATTTTCAGGCTGTTTTTGAAGCCTGTTTTGGCCCCCAAACTAGTGCAGAAAATGGCCTGGTTTTGGCCATTTTGGGGGGCATTTTCAGGATGGTTTTTGGGTAAGGTGACCAGACGGCCCGCTTTTGGCGGGACAGTCCCAATTTTTAATAATTTGTCCCGCATCCCGCGGCGTTTTTAAAAAGTCCCAATTTTTGGTAAGGTGCACGGCTGCGCACGTGGCAAGAAAACACCGCGCAGCAGTTTGCAGCTGCCGTGCAGTGATTTCTACTGTCACAGGTTCCGGAAGCAGGGGAGGTCCTTTGCAGGCGGCTAGAACTGGCTGCCCGCAAAGGACCTCCCCGGACTTGTTTTGATGAGTGCGAGGTGACTGACGGTAGTTTGCGCCGGCCACGGCCACTCAAACTATTGTCAGTCGCCCTGTGTTCAGCAAAGCAAGCCTGGGGAGGTCCTTTATGGGCAGCCAGTCCTAGCTACTTGCGCCTGGCGCTGCGGCTGAAGTGAACCCCCAAAGCCCCCACTGCCACTAGAATAACTGCTGCTGCCGCTTCCTCCTCCTCCTCCTCCAACAGCACCACCACATTTGCTGCCTGGCGCTGCGGCTGAGGTGAAGCCGCCAAAGCTCCAGCTGGCGCCCCTGCCCGTGGCAGCGGCGCCTCCTCCTCCGCTCGGACCACCTGAGCTGGGCCCCGCGTTACCCCTGCCTCCTCCTCCGCCGTGCTTTTGAGGAGCCATGAGGCCGTGGGAGCCAGTAGGAAGGTGGCGGAGGGGGCGGGAGCAGGAAAAAAAGCCTCATGGCTTCTCAAAAGCACGGCGGAGGAGGAGGAGGAGGTGGCAGGGGAAACTTGGGGCCCAGCTCAGGTGGTCCGAGCGGAGGGGGGGTGGCGCCGCTGCCACGGGCGGAGGCGCCAGTGGGAGCTTTGGCAGCTTCACCTCAGCCGCAGCGCCGGGCAGCAAACGTGGTGGTGCTGTTGGAGGAGGAGGAGGAGGAGGCAGTTATTCTTGTGGCAGCGGGGGCTCGTTGGCATCTTCAGCGGCAGCCCTGCCCCCGGTGAAAAAACCCAAGATGGAGCAGATCCACGCAGATGATGTCTCCGCAACATGACTGGAGGATTAATTCTGGGAGTTAGTCCACAAGTCTTAAAGCTGTCAGGTTTGAAGATCCCTGGAGTTTTTTCCCTAAAGGGTTAGGGGTGCAAGGGTCTTGTAACTTGACAGCTTTAAGACTTGCACTCTTCACTGCCAGAGTTCCTGAGCCAACATGACTAGAGGAGGAATTCTGGGAGTTGAAGTCCACAAGTCTTAAAGCTGTCAGTTTTGAACACCCCTGGGGTGTTCTTTTTCTGAAGGGTTAGGGGTGCAAGGATATAGACCAAATTTTTAATCAAGAGCCCCCCCCCCCCCCCCGGGTCAATGGTGTTCCGCTTTACCAATGTTAAAATCTGGTCACCTTATTTTTGGGCTGTTTTTGGCCTGGAAAACGGCCTGTTTTTGGATGGTTTTGATGCTGTTTTCTGGTGCTCAGGCGCCCGCAAAGACCGGCTGGCCAGCATGTATGTGGCATTAGAAACCAGAACAGCAGCTGGTGATGGTGTGCATGCCCACAGAGAGGATTCTGTGTGCCACCTCTGGCACATGTGCCACAGATTCGCCATCATGGCCTTATGCCATTTCAGACAAATGGTTGTCCAGTCGCTTAACAATCTCCAGTGATGGAGCACCCATATGAAATGATCTCCAAATAGAGGGCCTGAAGACAACGGTTTAGAATGTAAACTTTCTATATTTTTAAAGATGTCCATCTTTTAATTTCCTTCGACAAACGCATGGCTCTCTTCAGGAAAATGTTTATACAAAAAGAAATGTGTCTTCTTGACTCTGTTCATTATCTGCCTTTTGTTTTTGTTTTTTTTATAAAGCCGTATAAATCCCTCGGCTCAAATAGCATCCTGCGCTAATTTGCTGATTTTCTTCTGCATCGAGCAGAGGAATGATTATTTCCTGTTGAAGCATGAAATCAAAATGCAAAGGTTTTCTTGAGAGGAGGGAAATATAACAACAAAAAAATAGTGAGTGTCATAGACCGTCAACCTGTTTTCCAAAGCAACACAAGGCAAGGCAAGAAATAATGGATGGAAATCAATCAAGGGGAGAAGGAAGCTAGAAATAAGGAGAAATTTCCTGACAGTGGGAACAATTACCCAGTGGAACACCATCTTCAGAAGCTGTGGGTGCTCCATCATTGGAGGCTTTTAAGAAAAGATTGAACAGTCACTTGTCCGGAATGGTAGAGGGCAGTGAGCCATTGCCCATTGCTCTTCCGGGTTTTGGCACGCTGGCCAGCTGGTCTTCATGCGCACAGGAGGGCCGGAAATCGGAAGAGCAGATGCTCGGTGCATATGTGCGCACCAGGAGGATGAACCTCCGGGTTCTGGTGTGCACATGTGCACCTGACACCTGGTCTTCCATTTTTTGGCACGCATGCAGGTGCAAAGACCAGTTGGCTGGTGTGCATGTTCATGCTGGAAACTGGAAGAGCATCCACCTGATGCACATACGCACATCAGGAGGATGATCTTCTGGGTTCTGGTGTGTGCATGTGCACCAACCACCTTGTCTTCTGGTTTCTGGCATGCATGCGCATGCAAAGACCAGCTTGCCGGTGCACATGTGCACACTGGAAACTGGAAGATTATCTTCCCAGCATGCACATGCACACTGGGTGGCTGCTGTTCTGGTTTCTGGCCCTCCCATGCACATGAAGACCAGCTGGCTGGTACGCCAGAACCCGGAAGAGCAAAAGGCGATGGCTCGCATGCTCGGAAAGATGGCTCTGTGTGTTACTTCCGGCACACATGCCATAAACTCACCATCACTGGTCTAGGGCAACTCACCCTGACCAATTCACCACAGGATAACTTGCCGTGAGATGATTCAATGTTGTATTAAGCTTTCATTTAATTACTTTTTATTAGTGACCACATTTTCATCGAAATTATTGTTAACTCCTCTATTTCTGGACTGACTTAACAGAATAACAGAGTTGGAAGGGACCTTGGAGGTCTTCTAGTCCAGCCCCCTGATTAGGTAGGAAATCCTATATCCGTGATGGTGAACCTATGGCACATGTGCCACAAGTGGCACCCGGAACCATATTTGCTGGCACACCAGCCCTCAGCTGATTTCCAAACTTCTGGTTGGCCCATTGGGCCTGTTTTTCACCCTCCCCAGGCTCTGAACGCTTTCCTGAAGCCCGGGGACGGTGAAAACGGCCTCCCCCAGCCTCCCAGAAGGTGGAAACGAATCATTTCTGAACTTCTGGTTGGCCCGTTGGGTTTTTCACTCTCCCCAGACTCTGGAGACTTTCCTGAAGCCTGGGGTGGGTGAAAAACAGGCCCAACAGCCCAGCTGGAAGTTCAGAAACGATCCGTTTCCAAATTCCGGAGGGCCTTTGCAGGGGGCGGGGGAGGCTGTTTTTGCCCTCCCTAGGCTTCAGGAAAGTCTCCGGAGCCTGGGGAGGGTGGAAACTTCTCCCAGCCCCACGGGGGGTGGGGGTGGGGCTCATGCGCAGGTGGGTGGGGCACATTCCATTATGGGTCTGGGCATGCACATATAATTTTGGCACACCTTTACAAAAAGGTTCGCCATCACTGCCCTACACCACCTCAGACAAATGGCTATCCAACATCTTAAAAACTCCCAGTGTTGGAGCATTCACAACTTCTGGAGGCAAGTTGTTCCACTGATGAATTGTTCTAACTGTCAGGAAATTTCTCCTTAGTTCTAGGTTGCTTCTCTCCCTCCCTCTCTCCCTTCCTCCTTGCCCTCTCCCTCCCTCCCTCCCCCTCCTCTATCCCTTCCTCTCTCCTCTCTTCCTTCCTCCTTGCTCTCTCCCTCCCTCTGTCTCTTTCCTTCCCTCTCCTCTCTCCCTTCCTCCCTTCATCTCTCCCTTCCTCCTTGCCCTCTCCCTCCCTCCCTCTGTCTCTCCCCCTCCTTTCTCTCTCTCTCTCCCCCTCCTTTCTCTCTCTCTCTCTCTCTCCTTCGCACATCTGGAGGTTAGTGGCAAAATAGAAAACAGTGTCTGGCTAAACAGAGCCAGTACAAGAATCGGCAGTCTTCGTGCCCATCTTGCCTTTGAAAGCCGTCCATTTTAATTCCTCAGGCCAGAGGTTAAAACCACCCCACCCCCAGGAGTCTAGCTTTCTTTCTGGCCATCCGTGACCCTCGGGGGGGAAAGAAAGCGGGATCTGCTTGGATGGAAATGCAGGACGGCCTCTCTGCCCTCCAGGAGGAACTGCTGGGTGTGGATGTCCACGTGTGGCATTTTCTCTTCTTCTTAGTAGAGGTCAGACTGCAGCTCTGATGCTCAGGCAAACCTTTGGCTTTCATAATCAGGCTGCAGATGGGCTTGGGGAGAGCACATTGCCTGTACTGCTCCCAGGGGAGTCCAGCAAATTCACTTATGCAAGCTGTCATCTCTCTAACACACAGGCTTGTCTCTCTCATCTCCCTCCCTCTCTTTCACTCTTCTTCTCTCTCTTTCTCTTTCACTCCCTCCTGTCTCCCTCTCCCTCTCCCTATCTCTCTCTCTTGTCTCCCTCCCTCTCTTTCGCTCTCCCTCCCTCTTTTTCTCTCTGTGTCTTTATCTCTGTCTCTCTCTCCCCTATCTTTCTCTTTTGTCTCCCACCCTCTCTCTTTTGCTCTCCATCTCTCTTTCTGTGTGTCTCTCTCCCTATCTCTCTCTTCTGTCCCCCCTTCCTCTCTCCCTCTCTTTTGCTCTCCCTCCTTCTTTCTTTCTCTGTCTCTCTCTCTATCTCTCTCTTCTCTCTCCCTGTCTCTTTCTGTGTGTGTGTGTGTGCTTCTCTTTCTCTCCCCCCCTCTCTCTCCCTGTCTCTCTCTCTTTCTCTCTCTCTCTGTGCCTCTATTTCTCTCTCTCCCTCTCCCCCTCTCTTTCTCTCCCTGTCTCTTTCTCTCTGTGTGTCTCTCTTTCTCTCTCCCCCTCCCCCTCTCTTTCTCTCACTGTCTCTCTTTCTCTCTGTGTGTGTGCCTCTATTTCTCTCTCCCCCTCCCCCTCTCCCCCTCTCTTTCTCTCCCTGTCTCTTTCTCTCTGTGTGCCTCTTTCTCTCTCCCTCTCCCACTCTCTTTTTCTCCCTGTCTTCTCTCTTTCTCGCTCTCTCTGTGCCTCTCTTTCTCTCTCCCTCTCCCCCTCTTTCTGTCTCTCTCTTTGTCTCTCCCTCCTCCTTCCTTTCTCTGACACACACTCTCTCTCTATCTCTCTGTCTCTCTCTTTCTCTCCTCCAGGCCTATGAGGCTAGACCACCCTCCTGCCAGAAGAGAGCTTTGTGTGTGTGTGTCTCTCTCTCTGTCCTACTATTTTAAAGTCACGGATGGTGGAGGAGGGAGGGCAGAAGGGAGAAAAGTAGAAAGCTACCCAGCTTGAGAAAGGCTTTTCACAGCCCAGCCTGACCACCCTCGCTCACAGTTCAAGTCTCCATAAATTAAATAAATCTACCCCCCACCTCCCCAGATGAGATGGACTGTGGAGGCAGCAGGCAAGCTTTGAAACCCAGCTAGCTGGCTGGCTGGCTGGTTGTCGGAATCGGAAGATGATAGAAACCCTTTTGGGGATCTCCCTCTTTGCCCATTTGTCGAGTGAAAAATAGAAAAACACATTTCTCTTTTTCTCTTTCATCTTTCTTGGGCTGCCCAAGCTCCAAGCCAACTGGGGTAGAGGCTTGTGATAAATACATTTTTTTAAATCAAAATGGTGCCCCCCCCCCTTTTCCCCATCCAACTCTGAGGTTGGCAAACATCCCAAATTAGATCATGTGATCATGGAGATGCTGCAGCGGTTATAAGTGTGAAAAACAGACAAAAGTCACTTGTTTCAGTGCCGTTGTAACTGCGAACAGTCACGAAAAAAACTGTTATAAGTCAAGGACTATATGTATTTTCGGTCTACTATCTTGGTGGCAAGATAATTATTTTTTTTTACCAGGGGCCCACTGAGCTTTAAATCTCTGGCAATTCCTCAGATTTTGAATGAGGCTGTGGTCCTTCCTGAAAAATATTAGATAGATAGATAGATGGATGGATGGATGGATGGATGGGCAGATGAGAGGTAGATAGAGATGATATAGACAGACAAGTAAATCGAAGACAGACAGACAGACAGACAGACAGACAGACAGACAGACAGACAGATTAAATAGATGGATGGATGGATGGATGGATGGATGGATGGATGGATAGATAGATAGATAGATGATAGATAGATAGATAGATAGATAGATAGATAGATAGATAGATAGATAGATGATAGACAGACAGCCAGACAGATAGATAGATGTATGGATGATAGGTAGAAAGTTAGATGATATAGACAGACAGATAAATAGAAGACAGACAGACAGACAGATTAACTAGATGGAGGGATGGACGGATGGACAGACAGACCCAAACCTGATACACCATTAAAGATTTATATACAAATGTATTCACTCAGCTCTGTTTATCATAGCCCAGAAAAACAGGTGCAGAAATTATTCTGGTACCACTCGTTCAATTGTTTCTGGTTTGTTTGTTTGTTTGTTTGTTTGTTTAATTGTATTGATTAATCCCTGAAGGTTATTTATTTATTCTCTTGTTTGTTTCAGTGATCTCTATTCCATAATAAAGCAAAGGAATATAATTGCAAGTAAGAGGTAGAAAGCAATTTAAACGAGTTAGAAAATAACTGCTATGAAATTAACGATGAAATGAATTCGATTTGATCTCAAGACAATTGATGAGTGCTTGGATTTAACTTCCTTTTTTCTAAAAAAAAAAAAACACTTTAATTCAACTTGATTATAGTTAATTGCTATACAGGTGGTTCCCGACTTACAGCAGTCCATTTAGTGACCATTCAAAGTTTTACAATGGCACAGAAAAAAATAGATTTATGACTATTTTTCAGACTTACGGCTGTTGCAATAACCCAAAGGTCACATGATCAAAATTCAGAAACTTGGCAACTGACTCATATTTGTGACGGTTGCAGTGTCCTGGGGTCATATGAACAGCATTTGCAACCTTCTAACAAGCAAAGGCAATGGGGAAGCCTGCTTCACTTAACAACTATGTTACTTGCTTAACAACTGCAATGATTCACTTAACCACTATGGCCAGAAAGGTCGTAAAATGAGGCAAAACTCATTTAACAAATGTCTCCCTTAACAGCATATTTTGGGGCTCAATTGCGGTCGTAAGTCGAGGATCACCTGTACAGGTAGTCCTTGATTTACGACCACAGTTGAGACGAAAGTATCTGTTATTAAGAAAGAGATTGGCTAGAGTGAATTTTGCCCCATCTTACGACATCTCTTGCCACAGTGTATTGCGGCAATTGATAAGCTACCCACCCGGTTGTTAAGTGAATCGGGCTTCCCACTTGATATTGCTTTGTCAAAAGGGGATCACATGACCTTGGGACAAGCAACGGTCATAAGTATGAACCAGTTGCCAAGCATCTGAATTTTGATCATGTGATCATGGGGATGCCGCAGCGGTTATAAGTGTGAAAAACAGCCACAAGTCACTGTTTTTCAGTGCTGTTGTAACTTTGAACGTTCACTAAATGAACTGTCGTAAGTCGAGGATTACCTGCTGATGACCAATATTCAGGCTCTTTCCTGCCCTGGAATATCAAACAGACTTTTTTTAAAGCATATCTTACAAGCAGGAAGGATCAGAACTAGGGGGTTAAGAATCGAATTCCTGGAGTTGGGAGTGGGTTGTTGTTGTTGGGCGGGGGTTGGGGGGTTGGAGTTGTTCTCTGTCTTTGGACTTCAGGCAGGGTGTTTATGGATTTTAAGGGTTCTGTCTCCAGTGCAGCTGCAGGGCAACAAGGCTGGACAAAGCTGGAATAGAGATCAGCTTTTCAAAATTCAGTTTCGGTACAGTTCAGTTTTTAAATTAAATCTTCACTCTCTTCCAATGGAGTAGAATGTCGGAATCATATGAGTGGGGTGGGACTGGATGGGACGGACGGGACAGGAAGGGAAAGGAAAGGAAATAGAAGAATAGAATAGAATAGAATAGAATAGAATAGAACAGCGAGTTGAATAGAATGTATTGTAGAATGGAAGGAAGTAGAGTAGAAGATAAGAGTAGAGTGGAGTAGAGTAGGATAGGATACAATAGGATACAATAGGATAGGATAGGATAGGATTTATTATGGAAAGGAATAGAGTAGAACAGAGCAGAACAGAACAGAACAGGGTAGGGTAGGGTAGGGTAGGGTAGGGTAGAATGTATTTTAGAATTGAATGGAATAGAGTGGAGTGGAAGAGAATAGAATAGTAGAGTAGAAGAGAAGAATAGAATAGAATAGAATAGAATAGAATAGAATAGAATGTATTGTAGAATGGAATGAAATAGAGTAGAACAGAACAGAACAGGGTAGGGTAGGGTAGGGTAGAATGTATTGTAGAATGGAATGGAGTAGAGTGGAGTGAAGTGGAATGGAATAGAATAGAATAGAACATTTCCTTCCTTCCTACCTTTTATTCTTTCATTCTTTTCTTCCTTTCCTTCCTCCTTTCCTCCCTCCCTTTCATTCTTTTAGTCTTTCCTTCATTTCCTTCCTCCCTCCCTCCCTCCCTCCCTCTCTCCCTCTCCCTCCCTCCCTCCCCCCTCTCTCTCCTTTCTTTTCTTTCTGCCTAGCAGATGCACATTAAATCGTACGAGCTGTCAGTCTCCCGTGTGGTATTGAGTCTCAACATTAACGCTGTTTGATCGAGCGGCCCTCTCCGCCACCATCTCTGAAAAGAGGCCTTTTTGAGCATGGCTGTCACGGAGAACCGAGTGTGGCTCCTTAGCTCTCTCTTTGCCGGCGCTGGGGGTGGGGGGAGATGGCAGCGAAGAGGGAGATAGTTAATCAATAATCACAAGGTCAGCAGACGGTGTCAGCTTCGGTGGCCCCTGTTAGGAAGCAGAAGCAAAAGGATTTGTAGGGACTTGTAAAGGCTTAAAAACACACACAGAGACACACACCCCGCCAGCTCCGTGTCAGGGAGCACAAGAGCCACCTCAGCGGCTCTCAATAGAAGAGAGTCCTCTACTGGTAGGTTGTAGAACAGCGTTCTTGGAATGAAAAGGAACCTTTGCCTTCCAAACGTCAGTGATGCTTTTTTTAAACCTTTATCGAAATAGAACTGGAAGGGAACTTGGAGATCTTCTAGTCCAATCCCCTGCTCGAGCAGGAGACCCTGTATCATTTCAGAAAAGTGGCTGTGCAGTCTCTCCTTAGTAACCTCCAGTGGTGAAGCACCTACATCCTACAACTTCTGAAGGTGTTCCACTGGGTAATTGTTCTCACTGTTAGGAAGTTTCTCCTTAATTCCAGGTACCTCTCTCCTTGTTCCGTTTCTCTCTATTGTTTCTTGTCTTGCCTTCTCTGGTGCTTTGGAAAATAAGTTGACCCCCTCCTCTTTGTGGCAGCTTCTCAAATACTGGAAGACTGCTATCATGTCCTCCTAGTCCTTCTTTTCTCTAGACTGGCCATGCCCAGTTCCTGAAACCGTTCTTCATGTTTTGGTCTCCAGGCCTTTCATCTTCTTTGTTGCTCTTCTCTGTCTCAGGGTTCCAAATAGCATCCAAAGTTAAACCAGAGCCCGAGGCAAAGGATTCCTCAAAGTTCCAATTTATTAAGAGAGCCATGTTGGCACATCTGGGAAAACCCAAATCTGAAAGCTTCCCAGTTTTCCCCACCCAGTTGAAAGTTCAAGATCTTGCCTCCACACCCACACGTCCATCACATAACGACCAGTGGATTAATTTAGCAACTCAGTGATGTCTAGCTTTGTAATCCGTTTGCACGATTTTGCTGCACTCACATATTAAGTGTGAAACAGTTTCAACTTTGTCGTTGCAAAGTCGGCAGTTTGGATTGTTGGTGGATTTTTGTATCTTCGCTTTCATGGCATTAGTTTGCAGTGCTTGTTCCTGAGCAGCCGGTATTAAGCCTTCTGTTTCTTTCTTTAGGATTCCTCTCTTAAGCCATGTCCATGTCAAGTTGTCATCACATTTCCCTTCAGTGTTTCTCAAGCCCTGTCCATCTATTATTATTTCCTGGCAGGAAATATCTAGCAAGGCTTTCCAGGAAACAGGTAGAATTAATTTCCTTTCGCCTTTAACTGCAATATATATACAGGTAGTCCTCAACCTACAACAGTTTGTTTAGTGACGGTTCAAAGTTACAATGGCATTGGAAAAATGACTTAGGACCATTTTTCATACTTACGACCATTGCAAGCATCACCACAGCCACGTGAGCCAAATTGGGACATTTGGGAACTAATTCATCTTTATGATGGTTGCCATAGTGTCCAGGTATCACGTGTTCACATTTTTTACCCATTTGACAAAGTCGGATCTGGGGAGCCAGATTCACTTAACCACTGCAGTGATTCGTTTTAACAGCTGTGGCAAGAAAAGTTGTAAAGTGTGGCGAAACATGTTTCATAAGGGTCTTGCTCAGTGACAAAAATGTTGGACTCAATTGCAGTCGTTAGTCGAGAGCTACCTATGCGTCCTTCCTGGCTAGTGTCCAAATATCATAAAATAAAATATATATTTTGTAATAAAATGTCCTACCTCATTCTTTGTGGCGTACCTATTTTACAGTGGAAAGTGTTGCTTGTGTTTATTTATTTTTTTAAACCTCCTGGATAGATCCATGCTACAGTGGGTGTATCTGTTGAACCCTACCATTTGTTGTAAAGTGGCTTTTTCCTGATTATTTAACTGATTAATTAGTTGGTGCAGTTGCCACCCATCTTGTTTGTATCCTAGCTTAGTATTTAATCAAAGCTTCTCATTAAATAACAATTGTGTGTCTCCTGCATATAGAGACATGGAATAACTGCCTCTGTTTGGTGGGATTGTCGAAAGATTGTCGGAGATTTCTAGACACTGTGTTATTTCCTTTTAAAAAAGATACTGATAACAGACTGCAGAATAAAGACGTTGGAGGGGACTTTGGAGGTCTTCTAGTCCAACCTAGAGAAGTTAAGGAGAGCGAGGGGGCCACTGAACATTTTTTCTCATTGTTACTCTTTAAAACATAAAGGACGCAGTGGCTCAGTGGCTAAGACACTGAGGTTGTTGATCAGAAAGGTTGGCAGTTTGGCGGTTCGAATCCCTAGTGCCGCATAATGGAGTGAGCTCCCGTTACTTGTCCCAGATTCTGCCAACCTAGCAGTTCGAAAGCATGTAAAAATGGAAGTAGAAAAATAAGAACCACCTTTGGTGGGATGGTAACAGCGTTCCATGCACCTTCAACGTTTAGTCATGCCGGCCAGAGGACCATGGAGACATCTTCGTACAGCGCTGGCTCTTCGGCTTTGAAACGGAGATGAGCACTGCCCCCTAGAGTCGGGAATGACTAGCACATATGTGCGAGGGGAACCTTTACCTTACTCTTTAAAACACAGTTGCATATGATATACTTTTAATCCTTCTGGGCTGGAGACTCATATAAACCCCAGGAAGCAAATGAGGAAATCATTAATTTAATTGTTATCATTTACAGGGGATGAGAATGATGTGGTTACCATCTTTTGTTCTAGATTGTGAACTGCCAAAAGTGCCTGGTTTGACTACAGCAGTGTGCAAATTGAATAAACGAGTATGATGAAAATAAACCAGTAACCAGGTTTTCGATACCGTAAATGAAATAGTAAATCTAAGCAAGGAAGGGAAGGAAGAAGACATGATATTGAACTAGGAATGGGTTTCAACAAGCTGTAACATTTCTTTAGGTATCATCCTTTCTCTTAGCTTCACATCCCGGAAGGAAAGAAAGAAAGAAAAACATTCCAGAGGCCGGGATTTGCAATGCTCTTAACACCCACACAAAACACACAAAGACAGCACCTTTCTTGGCTCTGCCTCTTACAGAATACAGAATAAGAGGGTTGGAAGGGACCTTGGAGGTCTTCTAGTCCAACTCCCTGCTTAGGCAGGAAACCCTACACCACTTCAGACAAATGATTGTGCAGCATCTTCTTAAAAACTTCCAGTGTTGGAGCATTCACAACTTCTGGAGGCAAGTTGTCCCACTGATTAATTGTTCTCACTGTCAGGAAATTTCTCCTCGGTTCTAGGTTGCTTCTCTCCTGATTAGTTTCCACCCATTGCTTCTTGTCCTACCCTCAGGTGCTTTGGAGAATAGCTTGACTCCCTCTTTTTGTGGCAGTCCTTGAGATATCGGAACACTGCTATCATATCTCCCCTAGTCCTTCTTTTCATTAAACTATACATACCCAGTTCTTGCAACCGTTCTTCATATGTTTTCGCCTCCGGTCCCCTAATCATCTTTGTTGCTCTTCTCTGCACTCTTTCTAGAGTCTCCACATCTTTTCTACATCATGGTGACCAAAACTGAATGCAGTATTCCAAGTGTGGCCTTACCAAGGCATTATAAAGTGGTATTAACACTTCATGTGATCTTGATTCTATCCCTCTGTTTATGCAGCCTAGAACTGTGTTGGCTTTTTTGGCAGCTGCTGTACACGGCTGGCTCATATTAAATGGTTGTCCACTAGGATTCCAAGATCCCGCTCACAGTTACTACTATTGAGCAAGGTACCACCTATATTGTACCTGTGCATTTTGTTTTTCTTGCAGAGTTTCCCAGAAATACCACCATGGGCCGATACATCCATAGGATTGTTCACTGTCAGTCTTCCGAAATGCCACCCCCGGATCTCCCACTGTCTCTAATAGTGGCTTGTTAATTTGTTTATTACGTTTATACAGTGCCTTTCCTTTGGGGGAGGTGAGGCAGGCATTTGCCGAGTGCCCTTTTCTTTTTTCCTCCTCCTCCTAACAACAGCTTAGATAATAACTGTAGTTAAGGCCACCCGGGGGGTATTCCCGAACGCCGCATTTAAAATTAGTTTTCTGTCAGGATGCACGGTTCTCCCAGGGTGCTAATTTTGCCCTTTTGAAATCTTCAGTCTTTTTCACCCCTTCCACCTTCTCCCCACAGGAGTTTGTGTTTAGCACGTGGAGCTGAAATAAGAGGATTTGAGAACGTGGTTTGAGAGGTGTCTTGGTTACCTCTGCCCTCTGCGCTGTATTTTCCTCTGCCAAAAGGCTCCCGAGCATCGGAGGGTGTTGGGAATCCTTCCCGAGCTTGAAAAAATTGATCATAATGTATGGCGGTCTTCTTACTTTTACCTTTTTGAATTCGGAATGCACACCTGTGCACCTGATGCTCCTCTGTGTCTTACTCCTTGGAAGAAATGTCCTTCTGGGTTCAGTTCCAAGTGGGGAAAAAGACACTGGAAACATGGAGGCTGCTTGGAAAGATGGTTTAATAGTGGACAGGGTCACATGCCTTGAGCTCCTGAACAGAAAAGGGGGATCACATGCTTCCAGATGTTGGGTGAAGAAAGAAAAGAGGAAGAGATGCTAAAAGTTCCTGGTTTTATGCCCTCTCTGGCCTTTGATCTTGATCTTGTATTCTGATTGGTTGTCACACTCCCATGAAGTTATGCAGGGGCACTTCCCTAGGTTGTGTTTTGAGTCCAAGTTTGGTTGAGCATTGCTTCTTTCCAGTGCCCTGTTGTGAGAGGGGTAAAGGGCTAATACTATCATGCCTTAATCCCATCACCCTGGAGCTGAAAGGGGGAAGATCTTTGTTATGTGGAATAGACTGACTCGGGCCTTTTAATGGTCCATTGACAAAGGTGGGAGCTATTAAGAGTGAGTCTGTTTCCTGCCTAAAAACATGTTTCTCCATTTCTTATCCAGGGAAATGTAATATTCTGCCTTTTCAATATTTCCCAAGATATTTCATTTATCTAGGAGAGTGGAGGGTGCTAACTTCTGACATTATGACTTGCAAGTGTTCTGACCCGGCCTTCACAGAAGCAAGAAACAGACTCCCCGCAAAGAAAACCCCCTCTTTATTTACCCTTTGGGAATGAACTGCATTCACCAACAGAAAGTCCAGGCAAGAGTCCTGGGAGGAGTTAACTGAAGCAATAGTTCTTATCAGCTTGTTATGATAAATGCAAGGCTGTGAGCTCCCAGCCGGAAGGCTGCAAATTAAGTCAGAGAACTAGAGAAACCTTAGTTCTGGCAAGGCAGTCTTTGTCGCACAAAACACACAAGGAGCAAACTTTCCAGAAATGCCAACAGTTGTCTGCGACAACCAAACCACTCCCCTTTCCTCCTATTTATTCCCCAGCCAGGGAGGGGCCATTCAGCATCCACATTTGTTTTGCTTCCTGAGCCGACTCCTTGTCCTCCATTGTTCACCTCTCCTATCTGCTCTGCGCTTATGTGCATCTGGAACAGGCCCCAGCTGCTCTTCCTCCTCACTCATCTTGGAATCCAAAGGCAGCTGCCTCTCTGGCTGGGAAATTCTGGACGGCCCTGGCTCTATCTCTATGTCCGATGCTGAGCATCCATCAGAACCTTCCCAAGGCTCCAGAACTGGCCCAAGTTCTTCCCCAACCTCCTCATCGTCTGAGTCTGGCAAACCACAACAGCGAGGCAGACCTTTCTGATCTGCCATTGCTGATTGTCTTACTGAGAAATCCTAGTTCAGTCAAAAAAGCTTTGCAAGTGAAAAGCACCAAGAACCCAAAAGTTCCAAAAGGGACTTCCCTGGGGGTGGGGGTGTTTCTTTGAAAATGTTTCACTTCTCGTCCAAGGAGCTTCTTCAGTTCAGCTTCTTGGATGGGAAGCGAAACCCTTTCGAAGAAAAATGATCAAGAAAGTCCAGTTGCCTTTTGGAAACCATCTCGCGCGCACGCACACACCCCTTTGGGACAACTGTGTCCTGGATGATTGAGAATCTCCATAGACATCAAGGCCAGAGAGCAACCAAGACCCCACAGTTCAACTCTGACCTACAAATATTCTCTTCTGTCGGTACTGAAGAATCCATAATGATATCCCAGGGAAGCCCCCAGAACACAGTTAAAACATCAATGCTCTTGCTTTAGGTTGCAAGGAAATTGTAAGATTGTCTAGAGCCCTGATGGCGAACCTATGCCCTGTCTGCGGCCCAGCTCAGCTCCACCACGCATACAAATGTGCCTCCTGCCAGCCAGCTGACAGGGTGCATGCGGGAGACACGCATTCATGCGTGGTGGGGGTCACGTGCGCATGCACAGGGCAGGGGCAGCATGCACATGCATTGGAGAGCACAGGTGGTGCGGTGCTCCCCCACAGCCTGTTTTTACTCCCAGGAGGCTTCAGGTAGGCCTACTAGGCCCAAAACAGGGCACAGAGGGTGTGGGGGGGAGCCCCCGAGAGCCATTTTTACTCCCAAGAGGCTTCAGGTAGGCCTACTAGGCCCAAAACAGGGCACGGGGTGTTGCACACGGATTGCATTATGGGTGTGGTCATGCTTTTGGCACGCGATGACAAAAAGGTTAGCCATCAGTGGTCTAGAGCCGTGATGGCGAACCTATGGCACGCGTGCCATAGGTGGCGTGCGGAACCATCTCTGAGGGCACACAAGCCATTGCCTAGGTCAGCTGCAGTATGCATGAACACAGTGGCCAGTTGAAGGGTCTCCAGAGGGCCAGGGAATGCCATTTTCGCCCTTCCTGGGCTTCAAGAAAACCACCGAAGCCTGCGGAGGGTGAAAAACGGGCCTACCGGGCCTACCAGAAGTTTGGAAACAGGCCATTTCCGGCTTCCAGAAGGCCTCCAGGAGATGGAGGAGGCCGTTTTTGCCCTCCCCAGGCTTCAGGAGGGTGAGGAGGTCATATGCACATACGGGGTGGCTGGGGCAGCGGAGGGGTTGTGCATGCATGTACAAGGAGGCGCATGGGGGATTGAATTATGGGTGTGAGCACGTGCACTCGCCCTATGGCAGATGCATGCACACTTTTGGCACCCGAGCCAAAAAAGGTTAGCCATCACTGGTCTAGAGTTCTCCAGAAGCAGCTTTTGCCTTCTATTATTTTATATTGTTCATTTCCACTCAGCAATTAACATGCAAGTAAGGTGTTTTTTTTTTTAGTTGGACTGCTGCTGAATTGGTTACTTGTCTCCGTTAAAACCATCAAAGGGTTCGGTGTCTTTGCCTGATGCCTAATAATTAATTTTAAGATCTATTTGAGGATCCTACAAACAAACCTATGGGTGAACACACATTTTATAAGGTCTAAATCAACCGGTATTAAATCACAAAGAAGAAAATTGAATGGTGGGGTCCTTGGAGCTCTCTGAGCTTGGTTGTTTCCTTCCAGATGTTTCATTACCCAACTAGGTAACATCATCAGTGCTAGTAAGGGAGTAGGGTTTTCTCTCATTTTTACATACAGGTAGTCCACGACTTACAACAGTTCCTTTAGTGACCGTTCAAAGTTACAGTGACACTGAAAAAGTTACTTATGACCATTTTTCACATTTACGACCGAGATTCGAACTGCCAGTTCATTAATTGGTGGTTCATTAATTAAGCTGTTGTGTGTGTTGTTCGGTTGTTTGTCTGAGTCAATTGTCTGTTGTGTGCTGTGCTGTTCAGTTGTTTGTCTGAGTCAATAGTTCCTTGACTGGGGTATTGTTTACTTCCTGATTCTTGGTTTAGTATCATAGTAAGCTTGGTGTGAATAGCTGGGGAGGAAATATTTTGATCTTTATGTATTTTCCCTTTTTGGCTCTTTGAGTTTCTCTTCTGAATGGTATGCAGATGTTGTGTATCTCCCTGTGTCCGTTGATGGCTGACGTCTCTTAAAAGCCGGGTTTCTATGAATTCTCCAGCATTCCTGAAGCTTAAGTAAAAAGCTTTAGGCTGCAACTAACAATTAAGAATTGCTCGCCTGTACTGAGGAACGATTCCAAAATTAAGAATTAAACAAGGCACCTTTTTTTGTTTGTTTCACAAAGCGTCACAATCCACGGACAGCCTTGCTTTATGAAACCCACTTGTGTCTGAAACGGGGAATGAGGAGGAGGGCTGCCTACGTGCGAGGCCCCTCATCCCCAGAGCGAAATTCCTTTCTCTGCAATCTAATCCATCAGGGAGCCATGGAGGAAGCGCTATCAGAGAGGCCTCCAGACAGCCTTGGCGGGGAGGAGGAGGGGGAGATGTGTGTGTGTGTGTGTGTTTCTGCATGTGCAGGATGTACTGCCCGGCAGCATGGATCCTTCTCAGACCTCCTCCATCCAGTGAATTATACATGAGGCTCCAGCCTATCGGAGGAAAAGGTTAACGTGAAAAGCGCCGATGATGCTTGATAGCTTAGCTTAGGGAAAGTTGCACTCGGTTGCAGGATGTGTGTTTTTCCACGCATAGCATCCCAGCTAGACCTTTGGGGCTTCCCAGCGAAGTATGTAGGAAAAGAGCTTTTTACTGGTAAGGATAATAAAAATCTAAAACACAAAGCTGTTAACATTGTGCTTAGGAGCTCGACAATCCACAGTTCAAAGGTGGCTCTTTATACTTCTAGGGTGAGAAAGAGGGATGGCTCGTTTTTACTTTCTTTATTTACTTATTTCCTATCTTGCCTTTCTTATTTTTTTATAACTAGCTCAAGGTGGCCAAGACACAAAATAAAGTCCTCCTGCCCTCCTATTTTTCCCCACAACAACCCAGTGAGCTGGTTTGGGCTGAGAGAGAGAATTGGCCCAAGGTCACCCAGCTGGCTTTCATGGCTAAGGTGGGACTAGAACTCCCTGTCTCCTGGTCAGGCACAATCGTTAAGCGAATCAAACTTTCTCCCATTGACTTTACTTATTGGAAGCTGGCTAGGGAGGTTGCAATCATATGCACCTGTTTAATCTCAGTGTATGCGTTATATGAACATTGATTTGAGCTTAATTCAGGTAGAATTAAATTTTCTTTGTGTGCATGAGAAGACAATTCTTCGTGTATGGGATTTCACGATGTACAGAGTTAACTATACAATGTACATGGGATTAATGAATGTTTTGCTCCAAGTTTCATCCTATAAAAAGGCTTCTTGTCACCAATCTAGCAAATATGTTTTGGGTTAGGGAAGAGATACAAGGAGAAAGAAAACCGTTTTAAGGTGAAATTGAGAAAGATGATGTTATAATGACCGGAAGATTTTAGGCTCAAACTGGGGAAAGGCACTCTTCCCAAAATATAAAATATACTTAGTATAACTAGATTATTGCTCTGCTTACTTATGAAATAGATAAAAGGGACAAAACTTTCCCATAAAGCAGTGGTAACATTCGAGATTTTAATCACATTAGACTTTGCAGAATTGTAACTTACTTGTCCATTAGTGATTAATTTTGCTTTTTTGTGTTTTTTTTATTATTTTATTTTCGTATCTTACAGCTTGAGGGATTTTAATGGCTTTCAGGTAGAACTGAAGTGGAGACAATCGCAATGAATTCTATGGACAGACACATACAGCAAACTAATGACCGACTGCAGTGCATAAAACAGGTAAATTAAAGATATCTCATTGGGGTGGGGAGGAATTGGCGCTCCCAAACAGTTACAAGGAGTTTGTGTCGAATCCCTTATTGTGGTAGTAGTTCTCAGATACATTTCCACTTCTTACCACCATATTCTTACCAATATATATATATATATATATATATATATATATATATATATATATATATATATATATATATATATATATATATATATATATATATATATATATATATATATATATATATATATATATATATATATATATATATATATGCTAGCTGATGAGAGCTAAATAGCTTGAAATAGATCTATACTAGTCTCCCTTTATTTATTTATCAGCACAAATACAACACAAATATAAAAAGGCAACATTAAAAATAAAAATATGATTTTCTGCCTGGATGGTTTTCTGTAATGAGCCGAAGGACAGAAAGAGGGAGCAGTGAGCTTCCTCCCATATTTGGCCATACCAGGGGTTGCAACACAAATACATACATACATACACACACACACACACACACACACACATATACTAGTACTCAACTTCACATATCTATTATTATAACATTTCTCTTCTTAATTTATTTAACTTTATAATACATTATTTTCATATTTTATTCTCTAAGCATTGATAAAAGAGCTCCCATATGTTATAATAGTCAGATTCTTCCTTTCCTTTAATTGCAAGTGTTAATCTATTCATTTCTGCACGTTCTAATATTTTTTAATCACATTTTTATCTGGGTTTTTGTTAGGTTTCTTAGCAGCTGCCTCCAACCTAAAAAAGTGTTTGCAAACAAGATTTTCACTCTGTTTTGCTTAGCAAGATTTACTGAGATGGGACAAAAAACCCAAGAATGAGGTTACAACTTGACAATTTCCTATTTAGGACCAGTGCACATTTTCGAGTTGAAGTTTCATGATTTCTTTCTTTTATTTTGACAAATTGGGAACAATTAGGAGAGATATTGGGCTCTTTGAAATGGATAGAATCCGAAAAAGGATTTAGATTTATTGAGAAGCGTATCTTTTCCTTCCAAGAATTGCAACAACGGGATATTTTCTTTTTAAATCCAATTTCTCCACCATACATTAGGACACAGGGTTTGTTTGTTTTTTAGTTTCTTTCTGATTAATTTCTTAAAATTTCTGTTTTTTTTTAATAATGTCAAGAGGAACAGGCAGCTGGCTGTTTATATAATAGTCTCCTGTATTTTGAACAGTCTGGGAATCAATCCTTACATCCCTTTCGAATCTAAATCTGATTTGATTGTGTTCTCAATCGCTTCACTAAGCCGTCAAGCAGAGGGAAATCTGATATTTGTGGAGTCTTTGGTGCTCTCTGAGCTTGGTTGTTTTCTTGCAGACGTTTCATTACCCAGCTAGGTAATATCATCAGGGAGCACTGAGACTCCCCACTTCAACCCTGACCCACAAATATTTCCTTCTGTTGAAATCTGACATTTCCATGTAAGCTTCCTGTTTTGTGCACATCCAACTCCCATGTTTTTTCCATGCTTGGCCTATGAGGACATTATAAAAGTGGAAATAGTCATCACATCACTGGTCCTGATGGGTTTCCCCCTGCTGATATTGCACAGATGACATAAATGTCTTCTATACACCTGTGCTGAACGTGTAGATGTCTGCTGGAACCGCACAATCTAGAATGAATTGAGTGGAAACAATCAGGAAAGTTTGTGGTTCTCCTTTTAGAGTGCCTGAATAAGGCTAATGAAACGTGGACTAGGAACTGTGTAAATCAAATATTTATTTCCTCCCTTCCTTTCTTCCTCCTTCCTTCCTTCCTCCCTTTCTCTTTTCCTTCATTCCTCCCTCATTCCATCCTCCACCCTTCTTCCCTCCTTTCCTTCCTTCTTTCCTCTTTCTTTTTCTTTCCCTTCCTTCCTTCCTTCCTTCCTTCCTTCCTCCCTCCCTCCCTCCCTCCCCACTAAATCTTCTAACTCGTCCAGTAATATTCATAACTCAACATTCTTATAGCTTCTACTGTACCTACAATGTGAGTTTTTAATAACTCAGATTCCCTCCCTAAAAGTTGTTGATTCCTCGTCTGCCTCTCTTCCCAAGTCTTCAGAAATGTTTAGCCCATGTGAAAGTTGTTTTCGTGCTTCTCTACCCTTAAATTGCTCATTCTGGAAAGATGTTTGAGAAGACCAAAAAAAAAAGAAAAAGTCTTGTTCACCGATATTGCAATTCCAAGTGATGCAGGAATTGAACAGTTGATAGATGGACAAAAATATCAAACCTAGTCTGAACATTTGGCTGACTGTGCGATAAACATAATAATAACAGAATAACAGATTTGGAAAGAACTTTGTAGGTCTTTGAGTCCAACCTCTTGCTCAAGCAGAAGATCTTATACCAGTGTTGGCGAACCTTTTCGGCACCCAGTGCTGAAATGGGAACATGCGCACGTGCCGGAAACTAGAAGAACAGCCGCCCGACCTGCATTCGTGCGCTGGGAAGATGATCTTCTGGTTTCCAGCACACGCATGCACACCGGCCAGCTGGTCTTCACATGCACATGCATGCCAGAAACAGGAAGAGCAGGTGGCCACTCCCGGCATGCATGCCATAGGTTCACCATCACAGTCCTATACCATTCCGGATAAATGGTTGTCCAGTCTCTTCTCTAAGAAAACCTCCATCGATGGAGCACCCACATCTTCCAGAGGCAAGCTGTTCCATGCGATTGTTCAAATGTCACATGTGTTGTAAAGCCAGAAATAATATGTACAAGAGTAAATCAAATAATCAAGATCTTGAGTGCGGTGGTTGTATTTAAGCTTCTTAAGAGGGAAGTGGTGGCTCAGTGGCTAAGATGCTGAGCTTGTCGATCAGAAAGGCCGGCAGTTCGCCGGTTCAAATCCCCAGTGCCGCGTAACGGAGCGAGCTTCCATTACTTCTCCCAGCTTCTGCCAACCTAGCACTTCGAAAGCACATTAAAAAATGGAAGTAGAAAAATAGGGTGAGAAGGTAACAGCGCTCCGTGCGCCTTCAGTGTTTAGTCATGTCGGCCACATGACCACAGAGACGTCTTCGGACAGTGCCGGTTCTTCGGCTCTGAAACGGAGATGAGTACTGTCCCCTAGAGTTGGGAACGACGAGCACATATGCGCAAGGGGAACCTTTACCTTAAGAGGAATAGCAAGCCATTTAAAGCATGAATGAAAATTTGGAGACATTTAATTAAAAAAACCTCCTTTTTTTACGACCCCTTTAATTTGGGGGTAGAGTCGGAGGGACTGGATGATGCTGGCTGTTGGGGCATCTAAAGAGTTTTTAAATTTTCCATATTACTGTATTTAGAAGCCATCTTTTGTTCGGAAACGTTGGGTACCCCTTCCTCTCCTCTCTCTCTCTCTCTCTCTAACTTTTCAGGTCTCCTTTCTCGCCTGCCGTTGAAAACCTTTTCAGGATTTCTCACCCCCTCCAAAGTTCTGCCACAAAGTCAGGAGGGGAGGGGAAAAAACCTTCAGCTTCTTTCTAAGTTGCGATGCAAAGGACGTCAGCCATTTTAAAGGCACCGAAAACAGAGGAGGAGAAGAGATGGGGAGAGGCCTCATAATTCTCCTGGCTTTGGTAGCTGCACATTTTGTAGACTGGCTGGCAACAGTTAGTATTTCAAGGAAACAGACAGCCTTAACTCCTGCCCTACAGACGGATATAAATAGTAATCTACTCTGCTCGGAGTATCAAGTTCCAGCAATAGGTCAAGGGAAGTTTCTCTCTTTTTAACCCAGACATCACCCATCCTTTGCTGAAAGGGATTCAGACACCTTTGGAAAACCACGGGGTTCTTCCCTTCTCTTCCTCTATCCCTGGAGAGTGATGCAGGATTCCAAGTGCGGCCTTCCCAAGGCATTATGAAGTGATATTAACACTTCACGTGATCTTGATTCTGTCCCTCTGTTTATGCAGCCTAGAACTGTTTTGGCTTTTTTGGCAGCTGCTGCCCATTGCTGGCTCATATTTAAATGGTTGTCCACTAGGACTCCAAGATCCCTCTCACAGCTCCTATTATTGAGCCAGATACCACCTATACTGTACCTGTGCATTATGTTTTACTTGCCTAAATGTAGAACTTTACTTTTTTCATCATTGAATTTCATTTTGTTAGATGGTGCCCAATGCTCATATTGGGCATATTGCCCAAATTGTTGTGGGCAAGAGGCTGACTCTGTACACCGCTTAAAGAGGGCTGTAAAAGCAATGTAAAGTGGAATATAAGTCTAAGTGCTATTGCTACAACGGCACTGAAGAAAGTGACCATTTTGCACACTTGTGACCCCCGCAGGATCCCCACGATCACATGATCAACTGAACACTTGGCAACTGGTTCATATCTATGATGGTTGCAGTGTCCCATTTGGGACCTTCTGACAAGCCAAGCCAATGGGGAAGCCGCTTTCGCTTAACAATGGCGTCACTAACGTATCCACTGCAATGATTCACTTAACAACAGCAGCAAGAAAAGTCACAAAATGGGGCAAAACTCAGCCGATTTTTCACTTAGCAACTTGAATTCTGGGCTCAATAGTAGGCCCAGCCTCTACGCAGCTTTATGCATTACTCAGCATGCACTTGGTGCATATTGAAAACTGTTTATGTTCTTGTAAAGAGTTGGAAGGTACCTCGGAGGTCATCTAGTCCAACCCCCTGCACAAGAGATCTATACTAGGGATTTTTAATCGTGTGTGTGTGTGCATGAGAGAGACAGACAGACAGACAGACAGACAGACAGACAGAAGCAGAAAGACATAAATTATGCACAGAGATACATGGGCTGAATACAACTTCCAAACAAGGCACCAGACTCTGGAAACAATACGGCTACTTTAATGGGTTACAAAAATGGGGCTTTGCATGCACCTCTTTCAAATGCTTTGCACAGAGTGTATATAGGTGTATATGTTTGTGTGTTTGTGTATAGTACGGAAGGAAAGAAAGTATGTGTGTGTGTGTGCGCGCGTGTGTGCGCGCGCATCCTGCACAGTCTCTGGAATGTCCTTCCATTCTTCGCTCCTCTCCTCCTCCCTCCCTCTCTCCTTCCCTCTGTCCTTAACAGTATGATAATATTTCCCCATTTCAGACATGTGCATGCATTACACGATTCCCATCCATGAAGCCAACAGCACCCACAACAACCCAGAATGACCTCAAAAGTGGCAACACGAGCTGTGACATCTTTATGCATTTATGCATTGGAATCCTGCTGCCTGCTGCAAATAATATAGGTCAGAGCATTTGCGTGCGGATGTCATGACACGCATAGGTCTTTTAATCATTTAAATGCCTTCCCCCATCCCCAGATGCCACCGGGTGATATGCTCCCTCAGTCCTTCTCCAGGGAATTTATTTTAAAATGTGCTTTCGGCCAAGCAATTCCAAGGAAAGAACAAAGTAGAAGTATTGGATTCTAGGAAGCCTCCCATTGGCCACAGCCTTGCTGAGCAATTTTGAGCCAACGCAAAAGCTCACAATAATATGAAATTCTAGCAATCAACTTCACTTCCCCATACCTCCCTTCTCCAGCATCTGTTCTCTGTCAGGTATGGACAATTGACAACTTTGGGCCACTTCTTTCCTCCCATCCTACGTAGCCAGCTCATCAACCTTTTATTCAGTTGTCTGTCTGTCTGTCTATTTATTCAAACATGTAAAAGGTAACAGGTACAAGTATAAACATAAATATGAACACAGTAAATGGGGACCAATAAATGGGGACAGTAGGAAAGGGACGGTAGGCACGCTGGTGCTCTAAATTACGCCCCCTTAGGGACCTCTTAGGAATGGGGTGAGATCAACAGTAGACAGTCTTAGGTTAAAATTATGGGGGTTTGGGGATGTAACAACAGAGTCAGGTAGAGCATTCCAGGGGTTGACCACTCTGTTGCTGAAGTCGTATTTTCTGCAATCGGTTTTGGAGCAGTTTACCTTGAGTTTGTATCTATTGTGTGCTTGTATATTATTGAGGTTGAAGCTGAAATAGTCATTGACAGGTAGGACATTGTAGCGGATAATTTTGTGTACTATGCTTAGGTCAGACCAAAGGCAGCGTAGTTCCAGGTTGTCCAAGCCCACCATTTCAAGCTTGATGACATAAGGGATTCTATTGTGAGCAGAGAAGTGAAATACCTCTGGACTCGCTCAATTGTATTAATGTCCGATATACAGTGTGGATTCCAGGCAAACGAGCTGTATTCAAGAATTGGTCTAGCAAAGGTTTTGTATGCCCTAGTTTGCAATACAATGTTACCAGAGAAGCTTTCCAAAATTAGGTTGACAACTTCTTAATGCCTTTTTGGCAATGCTGTTACAGTGAGCTCTGGGGCTTAGATCGTTTGAGATGAGTACTCTTAGGTCCGTGACAGAGTGAGGCTCGTCTATGAGGTTGTATCTGCCCAGCTTGTATTTGGTGTTCTACTTTTTTTTTTTTTTTGCCAATGTGTAGGATGGATTTCTGCCATACAGCATCCACTCTTAAGAGATTCAGGTATTCAGTTCCCACAATGGAAGGACAGATGGCAAATTAACTGCTTTGATCAGTTTGGTTTCTGCCTGGAAATTGCTTCTAGATTTGGGGCTTGAGATAAGAGAAAAATAATGACACTTTTTGATGTCCTGATTCGATCAGTTTGTGTATATAGAAATGGCTGGTATATACTAACTATGCAAATGGACAAAATGTAATAAATATATCTTTATTCTGACTCCCTGAGAAGAGATGGCAGTTAATGATTTTTTCCCTTTACCTCCCACTTCTCTCCCCCCCTTTTCCCTTCCCCATTTTCCCATTATCTTTATTTTCACATGCCTTTTATATTTTGATACGTTCAATAAAAGATAGATGATAGATAGATAGATAGATAGATAGATAGATAGATAGATAGATAGATAAAAAGTGGGTAGGTGGGTGGGTGGGTGGAAGATAGATAGATAGGTGGCTGGATGGCTGGCTGGATGGATGGATAGATAGATAGATAGGTTGGTGGGTGGAAGAGATAGATAGATGATTGATTGATGATAGATAGATAGATAGATAGATAGATAGATAGATAGATAGATAGATAGAAAGGTGGGTGGATGGGTTGGTAGGTGGAAGATGGATGGATGGATAGATAGATAGATAGATAGATAGATAGATAGATGATAGAAAAGTGGGTGGTGGATAGATGATAGATAGATGATAGATAGATAGATTCATGATAGATAGATAGATAGATAGATAGATAGATAGATAGATAGATTCATGATAGAGATAGATAGATAGATGATAGATAGATAGATAGATAGATAGATAGATAGATAGATAGATAGATAGATAGATAGATAGATAGATGATAGAAAAGTGGGTGGGTGGGTGGATGATAGATAAATAGATAAATAGATGAGAGAGAGAGAGATAAGTGGGTGGGTGGGAGGGTGGATGGTAAGTAGATAGATAGATGATATAGACAGACAGATAGACAGATAGAAAAGAGACAAACATAGTAGGCAGATATAGATAAATGATTAGAGAGAGAAAGAGAGAAAAAGAAATAGAGGGAGATTATATACACAGGCAGACAGAAGACAGGAAGGAAGGAAAGGAAAGTGAAAAAAGAAAGAAAAGAAAGAAATGAAGCAATTACTATGTCTATTGTACATCCTTTCGTGCACTCTGAAAATCCATCTCTTTCAAGGGCCTACTCTTGAGTCTGAAGTATAGATACAACATTTGTTGTTAGTTGTGAAGTTGTGTTCAACCCATCACGACTCCATTGAAAATGTTCCACCAGGCCTTCCTGTCCTCTACCATCCTCTGGAGTCCATTTAAGCTCACACCGACTGCTTCAGTGACTCCATCCAGCCACCTCATTCTCTGTCATCCCCGTCTTCTTCAGTCCTCAGTCTTTCCCAGCATTAGGCTCTTCTCCAGTGAGTCCTTCCTTCTCATAAGGTGGCCAAAGTCTTTGAGTTTCATCTTCAGGATCTTGCCTTCTAAAGAGCAGTCAGGGTTGATCTCCTCTAGGACTGACCGGTTTGATCGCCTTGCAGTCCAAGGGACTCACAGGAGTCTTCTCCAGCACCATAAGTTCAAAGGCCTCCATTCTTTGGCACTCAACCTTCCTTATGATCCAACCTTCACAGCCATCCACTGCAACAGGAAAAACCATACCCTTGGCTATATGCACTTGACTATACGCACTATGCATGTGGTACGTGCTTTCGTGCACTCTGAAAATCCAGCTCTTTCAAGGGCCTACTCTTGAGTCTGAAGTGTAGACCCAATATTTGAGGCGCTGTCAAATCTGTCTCCATTTGACTTATTTCCGACATGGATTAGCAATATCCTCTGAGGCTGTAAATCAAACATGTCAAGGCTGCAGCAAGCTTGCCTTCCTGCAAATATTTTAATATCTGTCTAATTTTATGAGTCCTCTCCAACCTCGGATCCTTTATCTCTTTCTCTGTCTCTAGTGCTTCTTTCGTGCTCAAGTATGCTCGAGACAAAACAGTCACAATAACTAAGGCATATTTATGAATATTCCAGATAGAGTGGATCGTTCCTCCCAAATATGTTTCCCCCTCCCCCCAGCAATTGAGTAACAGGTCAGCCAGAAAAAATTCAAAACCAAACTTTATCCCAAATAGAAAACTCTGCCAGGCAAGGTTGAGAATAGAATAGAGTAGAATAGAGTAGAGTAGAATAGAATAGAACAGAACAAACAGAACAGAACAGAACAGAACAGAACAGAATTCTTTATTGGCCAAGTGTGATTGGGCACACAAGGAATTTGTCTTTGGTGCATATGCTCTCAGTGTACATAAAAAGACAAGATATATTCATCAAGAATCGTAAGGTACAACACTTAATGATAGTCATAGGGTACAAATAAGAAATCAGGAAAGAAATCTCTCCCTTCCTTCCTCGCTCCCTTTCCCTCTCTCTTTCTCTCTCCCCTTCTCTTTCTCCTTCTCTCTTTCTCTCTTCCTCCCTTCTCCCACCTCTCTTCCTCTAACTCTTCCTCCCTCTCCCCCTCTTCTCTCTCTTTCTCTTGCTCCCTCCCTTTCCTTCTCTCTCCCTCTCTCTTTCTCTCCTCTTCCTCTCTCCCTCTCTCTCTCTCCCTCTCTCCCTCTTCCCTTCTCTCTCTATCTTCCTCCCCTCTCTGTCTTCCTCTCTCTCACTCTCCCTATTTCTCTCCCTCTCCCCTTCCTCCCTCTCTTTCCTTCTCACTTTCTCTCTCTTACTCTCTTCCTCTAACTCTCTTCCTCCCTCCCTCTGACTCCCTCTCTCCCTCCCCCCCTCTCTTTCCTCCTCTCTCTTCCACCCCCTCCCTACCTCTCTTTCTCTCTCTGTTTTGCTTTATTTTATTCCTTCTGGAAAAAGAAAATACTTGCAGTTGAGCTTCATGGTCATATCCATGTGGTTTTTCTGTTTCTGATCTTCCATTGCTTTGGGTTTTGTTCGTTTTATTAATTTATTTTCATTTTCGTAGTGGGCAAGTGCATTAGGTAGTGTTGAATAGAATTCTTTATTGGCCAAGTGTGATTGGACACACAAGGAATTTGTCTTTGGTGCATATGCTCTCAGACTACTTAAGGAGAATAAAATACATTCATCATGAATGAAAAGATGCAACACTTAGTGATAGTCAAGGTTGCTAATAAGCTATCAAACTGTACTAGGAAACAATAAAAACAATATAAATTGAAAGATACAAGCAACATGGTTATACTCATAAATGGGAGAGATAGATACTAGGAAGGAAGAGAAGAATAATAGTAATACAGTTTTAGTAAATTATTTGACACTGTTATGGGAATTAAATGTTAAGCAGAGTGATGGCATTCGGGAAAAAACTGTCTTTGTGTCTATTTGTTCTGGTGTGAAGTGCCCTCAATGTCATTTTGGGATTCTGGAAGAAAATAAAAACGGAGAGTCCGTTATTGACAGTCCCACACAGGATGCAATTTTATTTGTGCTGCTTTGCGAATTGGAGGGCAGGATTTTAAAATGCTTTTCAAGCATGCAGGGTGGTCTAAACGACAGGGGAAAAAATTGATCTGAGTGACGTAATGGAGCAATTTCCTTTTTGAGTGGGCTGCTGCCCCACATCTTGCCTCATGCTGGCCCTATGGAATATTGGTTTCCAACTGCCAGAGGAGCGGAGATGACACAGCTACCTTCCCCCTGCTTAAAAACCCAAAGAATTAACAGAAGCTGTTTAAAAGGGGCAGGCGGGGGGGGGGGAGGGGTGGCTACTTCCTGTTTGGATCAAGTAGAAAAACAGAAAAACCATAAAGGAGAATCAACTTTTAATCAAGCGTCTCTTCCCCTGGCTGGCTGGACCTTCCTGAGATGGCTGATAATGTCCCAGGCGGTGGGGTTTTAGATCTTTTCTTGGGATCTTGAGGGCAGTTCTTTCATTTGTCTTCTCCCAAAAAAGAAGAAGAAGAAAGAAGAGGAAGAAGGAGAGAGAAGAAGTGGAAGAGAAGGAGAAGAAGGAGAAGAGGAGGAGAGGGGGAGGGAGAGAAGGAGGAGAAAAAGAGGGGCACAAGGAGGAGAAAGAGAAGAAGAGGAGGACAAGGAGAACGAGGAGAGGAGAAGAGGGGGACAAGGAAGAGGAGAAGAAGGAGAAGAGGGAGGAGACGAGGAGAAGCTTAAGAGGGGGAAGGGGAGAAGGAGAAGAGGGGGGAGGCGAAGAAGGAGAAGGGGAGGGGGAGGAGGAAAAGGAGACGAGGAGAAGGAAAAGGAGACAACAGGAGGAGGAGGAGAGAGGAGAAGAGGGGGGTGAGAAGGAGAGGAGGAGGAGGAGGAGAAGAGGGAGAAAAGGAGGAGGAGAAGAGAAAGAAAAGAGGGGAACGAGGAGAAGGTAAGGAGAAGAGGAAGACAAGGAGAAGCTTAAGAGGTGGAAGGGGGAAAAGGAGAAGGGGAGGAGAAGGAGGAGAGGGGGACAAGGAAGAGGAAAAGGAGAAGAAAAGGAAGAGGGAGAGGAGAAGGGGGAAAAGGAGAAGAGAGGAGAAGAAGAGGGGAACAAGAAGGAGAAGAGAAGGAGGAAAAGGAGAAGGAGGAGAGGGAGACAAGGAAGAGAAGCAGGAGAAGGAGAAAAAGGAGAAGAGGGAGGGGAGGGGAAGGAGAAGGAGAGAGAGAGAGAGAGAGTATGGCTCCAAAGAAGAAGGATGGTAATACTTATTGGCAACATGGAGGTTGTAGGAATTTGAAGGTTCCTTCAAGCACTACGTTGCTTCCAGCGGAGACTCAACATTTCCCAGAAGCTGGTTGGATGGTGGCAATTGAACCCTCATCTATGGGTTCCCTTGCACAATCGGATACCGAAGAGCAGGAAACTCTGCAAACGATCCAAATTTTGGAGAACTGCCTTGGTCAGGTAGGTAGGCTTAATTGTTTCATTTCTGGAGAAGACGCGTTAAGAGGGCAAAAGATGAAGTTGAAGCAGTGGTGGGTTCCTATCAGTTCGGATCGGTTCGGCTGAACAGGTAGTGGTATGGCGGCCTGGGTCTCTGGAACCCACACGCCTTAACCCGGTCACCGGCATCACCACCGCCATCTTGTTTTTGAATTCTGAGCATGCGCAGAACCATTTTAATTGAAGGGTGCATGCGCACTCTGCGCACATCCAGCACGTGCACGAGCATACCAGAAGTAAAGCTAGCCAGAACCCACCCCTGCATTGAAGGCGTATCAGGAAGAGTCCGTAAGCCATGTCTCATTTCCAGAAGCATAGAATTGGTTTATTTCACAGGGTGGTTGTTTCACTAAACACGGGGAGACAAAACAGAAGCAACACTTAGTTATGCCTTCCTGCTTGAGGAGGTTCAGGACTTGAAATCTCTCTGTTTGAAAGATACCACAGAAATTTGGGGGCAACTTTTTCTGCGTGGTGTGAAGCAAGGTTTTTCAAACTTGGAAAGTTTTAAGATGAGAGCTTAACTTTTAGCAGATGTAAACTTTTCATGCTGAATTTGCAATGAGGACACACGTTCCAAATGATCGAAGGTGAAAAGATGAGGGGGTTGTTATATGAGAAAAGTTATGCCATCCCTTTAAATATAAAAGAGTGGGACACTTCATAATAATTATTTCTTCTTCTTCTTCTTCTTCTTCTTCTTCTTCTTCTTCTTCTTCTTCTTCTTCTTCTTCTTCTTCTTCTTCTTCTTCTTCTTCTTCTCCTCCTCCTCCTCCTCCTCCTCCTCCTCCTCCTCCTCCTCCTCCTCCTCCTCCTCCTCCTCCTTCTTTATTATTCATTACTATTATTATACTTTATTCATTAAACATGAAACTCAACCAACTGAACATTCAAAAATGCAAATACCAGTGACTGGTACTAATGGTTGATACGGTTTGCTGCCAGCATCCTAGGTATCAACCGAGTACCTTCTTAAAATATAAGATGTTCCAAGTAGCGCAGTTTTTTGCAGTTCCGCTGGTGTTATTGCAGGAAGCTGCAATTTGTTGGTGTATCGTGTAAAATTCTTGGGCATGGTGCCAAGTGCCCCAATGACAATGGGTATCACTGTTACATGCTTCATCCATAGCCATGTAGTTTTGATGGCCAGGTCGTGATATTTCATTATTATTCTAGTTCCAAGATGATTAGGGGACTGGAGGCTATAACATATGAAGAAGAGTTGCAGGAACTGGGCATGGCTAGTCTAGTGAAGAGAAGGACCAGGGGAGACATGAGAGCAGTCTTCCAATATTTGAGGGGCTACCACAGAGAGGAGCGGGTCAAGCTATTTTCCAAGGGACGACAAGGAATAATGGATGGAAACTGAAGGAGGAGAGATTCTACCTGGAAATAAGGAGGAACTTTCTGACACAGAGAACAATCAACCAATGGAACAGAAGTTGCTTTCAGAAGTTGTGGGAGCTCCATCACTGGAGGCTTTCAAGAAGGGACTGGACTGCCATCTGTCAGAAATAATGTAGGGTCTCCTGCTTGGGTGGGGGGTTTGGACTACTAGATGACCTACAAGGCCCCTTCATACTCTTTTAAACTGTTAAACCATGCATGGTCAGTTTTCATAAGTGGGAAGCAATCGGTTATAAAATAAACATGCACTACAAAAAGACAAAACACTGTATTTGCCAGGAGAACTATATGGATGAGCTTATGACATCACCTGAAGTTCAACCTATCTCAAAGGAGAGTTTACCTATTAGGTGCTACATCATTCTGACCTCTTCTCAGAACACTTCCCTCCCCCCCCCCAAAAAAAAATCATTCAAAATGGAACCACATTTGAGGGACCAGGAAGAAATTCTTCCAATTAATCCTTAGCCAAGAATATTAGCCATCTATTGCCAAAAAGGCATTAAGAGTTCTTAACCTAATCTTGCGAACTTTTTCTCCGGTAACATTGTACTGCAAACTAGGGCATACAAAACCTTTGCCAGACCAATTCTCAAATACAGCTCGTCTGCCTGGAATCCACACTGTATATTGGACATTAATACAATTGAGCGAGTCCAGAGATATTTCACGAGAAGAGTCTTCCACTCCTCTGCTCACAACAGAATCCCTTATGGCCCCAGGCTCGAAATGTTGGCCTTAGACAACCTAGAACTACACCGTCTACAATCTGACCTAAGTGTAGTACACAAAATTGTCTGCTGCAACGTCCTACCTCTCAACGACTACTTCAGCTTCAACCGCAATAATACACGAGCACACAATAAATACAAACTCAAGGTAAACCATTCTGAACTCGGTTGCAGAAAATACGACTTCAGTAACAGTGATCCAAAACTGTAACTCTTAGACTGTCTACTATCACTCCATTACTAAGAGGTACCCAAAGGGCGTGTGCATAAGTGCACCAACATGCTTTCCGTCCCTGTCCCACTGTCCCCATTTATTCGTACCCATTTGCTGTGTTCATATCTATGTTTATATCTCGTACATGTTTGACAAACTATATAAAATTAAATAAACAAAATATTTATGGGTGTAAAATGTCATTCATTCAGCAGGGAAAAAAAGCTGCGGGGAGAGGTTTCCATGCTGGTGTTGCACCAAAGCAGGAAGGAGCCCTTGGCAATCTTTGATTGATGTAAAGGCAAACACACTCATTCAGCACCCCCATCATTAGTTGTGTTGCTGTTTAGCAGTTCATTTAATGCAAGAAGCTCAGCAGATGTAACTGGGCAAAACAAACAGGCAGCTTTGAGCCAGCCTTCATAATTTGGCACGACATCCCATAAATAAATGCAGCAACTTGTTTCGTGTAGTGAAGGAGTTTTGTTACTCCAACAAACCGTTCAGGAGCCGTGAGGACGCAACTATGCCTTTGGAGTCTTACTGGTTTTGAAAAGGAAAGACTTTTTTCCACCCATGCCTGATGCATTATCCTAAATTAGGATTCTGCACTTATTTTGTCTCGAAATAAGTCAAGGTAACTCAAAAGATCACAATTATTTGGTGCTCGTGTTGATGTTGTCATCCATTGAACCTGTAGTGCTCTTCATTTTGAACTGTGACTAGGGGTGATGTGATAGCAGTCTTCCAGGATTTGAGAGGCTGCCACAAAGAAGAGTGGGTCGACCTATGCTCCAAAGCACCAGAAGGCAAGTCTCTTCTTAAAAACCTCCAGTGATGAAGCACCTAAAGTTCTGGTGGCAGGCCGTTCCATTGATTAATTGTCGTCACTGTTAAGAAGTTTCTCCTTAATTCCAGGTTGCTTCTCTCCTTGATTAGTTTCCATCCATCATTTCTTGTCCTGCCTTCTGGTGCTTTGGAGAATAATTTGATCCCCTTCTCTTTATGGCAGCCCCTCAAATACTGGAAGACTGCTACATGTCCCCACTAGTTCTTCTTTTCTCTAGACTAGCCATACCCAGTTCTTGCAACCGTTCTTCATATGTTTTAGTCTCCAGGCCTTTAATAGCAATAGCCCTTAGACTTATATACTTCACAGCCCTCTCTAAGCGGTCTACAGAGTCAGCCTATTTGCCCCCAACAATCTGGATCCTCATTTTACCCACCTCAGAAGGATGGAAGGCTGAGTCAACCTTGAACCTGGTGAGATTTGAACTGCCAAATTGCAGGCAGGCAGCAGAAGTAGCCTGCAATACTGCACTCTAACCACTCCGCCACTGTGGCTCATTTAATCATATTAGTTGCTCTTCTTTGCACTTGTTTCAAAGTCTCAACATCTTTTTGTGTGTGTGTGTGTAATTTGGTGGCCAAAACTGGATTCAGTATTCCAGGTGTGACCTTACTAAGGCTTTATAAAGTGGTACTCACACATCACACGACTTTGATTCTGTGCCTCTGTTTATATATGATCATAGCAACATTAGAATGAAAGCTTTCCCCTTTTTTGTGTTTTCATGTTTATTCATTTATTCATACAGCAGAGGGCTATGTCCCTCTGTGCCCTTGTGATCTGGTTGTTCTTGACTCTCCCCTCATTTAGCCAAGCCCTCGGTATCCTGGTTTTGTGGTTGGTTTTGTTTTGCTTCATATATCGTATAGATAGCCTTCGACTTACAATCACAATTGGGAATAGAGCTTCCATTATTAAGCAGGGCAGTCGTTAAATGAGTTGCACTTAATTTTGCTGTCCTTCTTGTCATGTCGGTTAAGTGAATCACTGCAAGTTTTTAAGTGAATCGTGTCTTTTTTTTTTTAGCACAACGGTTCCCAACCTTTGCGGCTGGGTGGGGGTGGGGCAGGGGGAACCAGGCTGTGCAAGTGCATGTGTTAACCTCAACTCATGACAGCAGTGTTCTGATATCTCAGGGGCTGCCACAAAGAAGAGGGAGTCAAACTATCTGAGGGTAGGACAAGAAGCAATGGGTGGAAACTAATGAAGGAGAGAAGCAACTTAGAACTAAAGAGAAATTTCCTAACAGAACAATTAATCAGTGGAGCAACTTGCCTCCAGACGTTGTGAATGCTCCAACACTGGAAGTTTTTAAGAAGAGATTGGGTAACCATTTGTCTGAAGTGGTGTAGGGTTTCCTGCCTGAGCCGGGGGTTGGACTAGAAGACCTCCTAGGTCTCTTCCATCTCTATTATTCTATTCTATTCATGTGCACGGAGGTCCAGCATACATGCACATATAGCTTGACTAGTTGAGCTGCGTACACATGTGCATGCGCGCTGCCCCACCACTTGTGTGAGTCGAGCTGCGCTCATGCGGCCAGTTGCAAATAGGCCATGGCCCAGAGCTTGAGGACCCCTGATTTAGCAGCTCAACTGAAGAGATCCACCTTAATAGCCAAAATTCTGTTTAGTGGATACCATACAGCAGGGGTGTCAAACTCAAGGCCCAGGGAGTGCTTAGATTTGGCCTGTGGAGCCACCCTGGAAACAGCAAATGACTGCCCCACGGTGCCTCTGCCAGTGAAAATGGAGCTCGGCCCTCCTAAGCTCGATTTTCACTGACAGGGTTGCAGGAGACCATTTCAGCTGAAAAAGGAGATTGGGAGCCCATTTTTGCTGGCAGAGTGCTCAGGCCACCACAGGCACCCCCGACACAAGTGACGTCGAGCTGGCCACGCCCACCCTGTCCACCAGAGGTGGTATTCTGCTGGTTTGCCCCGGTTTGGGCAAACCAGCAGTGACGGCGGCAGGATGCTCTGCCCACCCATCCAGATATCATCACGAACGCTCTGCGCATGCGCAAAAGGTTCTGCGCATGAGCGCTGTGCACATGCTTCCGGTTCCAAAGCGGTAGCAAAGATAAGAGGAAACAATTTCTGCTGGCCACGCCCACCCCGGTCCCCCAAGGTCAAACACAACCCTGATGCAGCCCTCAATGCAATCAAGTTGGACACCCCTGCTGTACAAAGTGCTTAGGTAAGACACTAAGTGGGATTTGAAGATATAATGCCATTGCTGTCTCTCAAAACGTCCAAAACTACTACAGTCTTAAGGTCAACATGCTTTTACACTCTCTAAATTTCTTACCCTTCTCATGGTAAGAGAACTTTAACGAATGAGCAGGAGTCCATCCCTGTTTTGATTCTGTTCTTTTTATGGCAGCACATGTACAAACCTCTGTGCAACATTTCCCATCTATATCTTATTCTTTTAAGAATTTGGCTGCATGCTTGTAACTCTCAGTTTTTGATGATGAGGATGAGGATTCGTGTCTTCCAGGTTGCAGAGTGTCTGGGAGTTTCTCCCCCATTCTGCAGTGAGAATCAACAAGATTCCCATGCTGGTTTGTACTTTTCAAAACTTTGAGACCAAAAGTTTAATGTTTCAGAAAGGGCCAGTCTACCTAGATGAATCATGAGTGACTTTTAAGAACAGCAGTAAGACTGCAGTGAAGATATCTCTGTTCTTCACAGCTTCCTCGCTTAGGAAACCTCTCTTCTATTCTCTGAGGGTTTAGAGATTTGCAAAGATTCTTCTCTTGGGCCAAGATTTGACTTGTTAGACAATTTTACTCTTGACTTGGTTGATCATTTTAATCACAACGGTTTATTCTGTTTATACTTTTAACGCTTGGTTAGCTGACTCGTGTGCTCACCGGAATAGCAAGGATGAACATAAATCAAATCAACAGATATTGATTTCAGATGTTGGTGCAGTTCCACAAACGGGAAAAAATTAGACCTTGTATGTAAGCCATACCAATGTCGCCTATATGTTAGTGAATATGCAGTAGTGACCAAAATTGTGGAAACCTTTTGGGAGGCGGGGGAAGGTTAAATTATCTTTCCATTGATATATAATTTTATGGTACTACTCCAAAAAAGTGGTGTTATTAGTCATCAAGCCTCAAAAATACACTTTTCCCCCCAAAAGGTTTTTGTCAGAATTTGTTGCATAAATTCAAATCCAGAAGCACCCACAGATAACTGATGCAGCAGGATTCATTAACTTCTTTATATACATAAGAAGAGATGAATAAATGTACAATACCAACAGGTGGTCCTTCCGAGTTAACACAAGGCAGGAGAGTTACAGGCACCCAAACAGTTAGTTTCTTTTCAGCAGGCAAGCCCAGCCCAGACAGACTATAGTTTACTTCTCAGAGCAGCAGACTGCTTAAGTTTCTGTTTCAATTCTCTGCACAGACTCAGATCTGTTTAAGCTCTCATTGGCTGACAGTTGCTATGCCTATTCATTGGCTGACGTTGTTACCATATCTCTCCCAGTCACGAATATTCTAACACATTTTGGCCACTACTGTATATATATATTTAAAAACATCATTTAGTCAGAGAGCATGGATGTACCTAATCGTCTTCAGTTCTTCTCTTTCTGTTTTGTTCCAGCATTTACAAAATCCTGCCAATTTCCACAATGCAGCTACTGAACTTCTGGACTGGTGTGGCGATCCAAGAGCTTTCCAGAGGCCCTTTGAACAGAGTCTTATGGGCTGTTTGACGGTATGGCAACTTTTATTCAGCCACACGAATACACACACACACACACACACACACACATATAATGACGGCATTGCCAAGAAGCCAGTGACCTGTTGAAATACAGTTATTACTCCATTTGTTTACATATAAATATGTCAATCTTGTGGTTTCAAACAAAAAATAGAAAAAGAGGAACTTTGGTTAAGCTATTCTGCATTGTTGTTCCAAAACCTGCCTTACTCACTTTCTTTAAAATAGCAGATATAGCTATTTACCAGCCAGTTTTAGGAATATATACACAGAGTTAAGGGACGTGGTAGCTCAGTAGCTAAGATTCTGAGCTTGTCGATCAGAAAGGTCGGCAGTTTTGCGGTTGGAATCCCTAGTGCCACATAATGGAGTGAGCTCCCATTACTTGTCCCCAGCTTCTGCCAACCCAGCAGTTCGAAAGCATGTAAAAATGCAAGTAGAAAAAAATGGGAACCACCTTTGGTGGGAAGGTGTTCCGTGCGCCTTTGGCATTTAGTCATGCTGGCCACATGTCCACGGAGACATCTTCGGACAGTGTTGGCTCTTTGGCTTTGAAACAGAGATGAGCACCGCCCCCTAGAGTCGGGAACGACTAGCTCATAGGTGCAAGGGGAACCTTACCTTTTACACAGGGTTAACTTTAAATAGAAGTACCGTTTTCCTAAACAGGCTTAAAGGCAGTCGCTAACCATTTTCGTGAGAAATTCTCTCAAAATTTCTGAACGTAATTTATTTTGTACTGGAATGACGCTATTAGGTTTTTTTTTAATATTGCTTATGGTTTTATCATAAAAAGTAAAATAGAAAACAGAAAAACAAACAAATGAAACAATACATTAAACCCTAACAACAACAAAAGAAATAAAATAGTGTACAAAAAGAAAAGGAAAAAGTGATCAAGTAAGTTTAACATTTAACATGTAGGATCCACCCTAACTGGGTGCTAAAAAAAGACTCACATTTATGACGGTTGCAATGTCCCTGGATCACATGATCACCTTTTCTGACCTTCAGACAAGCAAAGTCAATGAGCTAATCCAGTTTCCTTTAACACAACTGTGTCACTAATTTAACGACTTCACTGATTCACTTAACAACTGTGGCAAGAAAAGCCATAAAATGGGACAAAGCTCATGTAACAAATGTCTCACTTAGCAACATAAATTTGGGGCTCAATTGTTGTCGTAAGTTGAGGACCACCTATATGGAGTAATGAGAGCAAATGGAACCTTCTTTTAGCAAGTGTTTTCGGTGGCCCCTCTGTGAAAATAATTGATTTAGAATGCAGCCCATGATGTGATGTTGGCTGTGAAAATTATGTGGTTCATTTGTGGCAGAAGGCAGCAAAGTTGCTCAGGGACAGAGTAATACTTCGCATGCCAAACACCTCTGGTTTGATTCCTGCAATTTTAAGGTTGTTTTGAGAAACTTCCCTCTATGAATCTGTGAAGAGATTCAAGCGCTTTGCGTGTAGGGAACAGGAATTAGCAGCTTTCTCTGTGCGTAAAATGATAACATTAGATTTCATTTATTCATTCATTCATTCAATGAATTTTTTCTCCCTTCTATCATGTGCTAGTTACATATAAAAGATAAAGTTTTCCCTTGTCAAATGAGGGGAAAATCAGGAGATTCAGGCAGTTCAAATGAGTGTAAAGATTTATTGCAAGCTTAAGCTCTCTACAAGAATCTGGCCAACTAACAGTCAAGGGAAATGAGTGGGAGATAAGAAAGGCATTCAAGGTTGGCTGGAGATAGAACTCTTGTGGGCGTACAGGGATTTATGACTGAGGACATACAATATTTGTCCCCTCCCTTGGGCTCAGTCTGGTCATCTCCTACCCCCCTGCTTAATCATATCTGACTTTAGGGGGTGGTTTTCATCTCTGGTTCCCTCAGCAAGGGAGCCAGCATTGTCCATAGACTCTTCTGTGGCCATGTGGCTACAGGTAATCCTCAACATAGGACCACAATGGATCCCAAAATTTCTGTTGCTAAGCATGCCAGTTAACTGAGTTTTGACCTATTTTACAACCTTACTTGCTACAGCTGTTCAGTGAACCACTACAGTTGTTAAGTTAGTAATATGGTTGTTAAATGAATCTGGCTTCCCCGTTGACTTTGCTTGTCAGAAGGTTGCAAAAAGGGAACACGTGACCCTGGGACACTGCAACTATCATAAATATAAATCAATCAATCAGAATAGAGCTGGAAGGGACTTTAGAGGTCTTCTAGTCCAACACCCTATACCATTTCAGACAAGTGGCGGCTAAGAAATTGCCAAGCATCTGAATTTTGGTATGTGAACAACTCTCCTAAATGACTTTTTTTCAGTGCTGTTGTAACTTTGTAAGTCACTAAACGAATGGATATAAATCAAGGCCCACCGTATTTTCCACCCTACTTGGCATTCGGCGTATGTTGCAAACAATGAAATTGCACCTCTGTGGCCTTGTGGAGAGTAAGAAAATGTACGCAGC
>NC_138551.1:92850225-92910367 GCF_964273705.1 Natrix helvetica
TCAGTTCTACCCGATTTTTTTCTGCCACGGTTCTTAAGCAAATCACTTCAGTCATTAAGTGAATCACGTAGTCATTAAGGAGATTTCCCCACTCAGTTTGCTTGTTGGAAGGTTGCAAATTGTCAATCACATCACCTGTGATGTGGCAACCATTATGAATGCTTGCCCGTTGCCACACACCAGAGGTTTGATCCTGGAGAATGCTTCAGTGGTCAAAAGTGCAAGGACCGGTTGCAAATCACTTTTTTAAAGGCCATTATCACTTCAAAATAGCAATATCCATAGCACTTAGACTTATATACCGCTTCATAGTGCTTTTACAGCCCTCTCTAAGCGGTTTACAGAATCAGCCTATTGCCCCCAACAATCTGGGTCCTCATTTAACCCACCTCAGAAGGATGGAAGGCTGAGTCAACCTTGAGCCTGGTGAGATTTGAACTGCCAAACTGCAGCTAACAGCCAACTGAAGTAGTCTGCAGTACTGCACTCTAACCACTGCGCCACCTCAGCTCTCTAATGGTAACTTAAACCAATGCTTGTAAATCAGGGACTACCTGTAGTCTACAAGACAGGAGACATTAGGAGTTTTCAGATGTGGAATAGATACCCTAAAACTGGGGTGTCAAACTCAAAGCCTAGGGGCCGGATCTGGGCCTGGGGGGTACTTAGATCTGGCCTGCATGGAAACAGCAAAGGACTGGCCTGCGATGCTTCTGCCAGTGAAGATCGAGCTCCCAAGCTCCATTTTTACTGGCAGACAGTTGCAGGAGGCCGTGGCAGCTGAAAATTGAGCTTGGGAGCCCGTTTTCACTGGGAGAGTGCTTGGGCTACCACAGGCGTCTCCGACATGAATGATATCAAGTTGGCCACGCCCCCCCGAGGTCAAACACAACTGTGATGCAGCCCTCAATGAAATCGAGTTTGACGCCCCTGCCCTAAAACATCTGGAAAATTTCAATCTTATTTTGTCCCTCTAGGCTTCCAGAAATGCAAAGCAAATTTGCAGCCTTTCTAGGAACTCAAAAGCGAAGCTGGCTCTCCTCCAAGTCACCTTTCATTCCACCACCACCACCACCCAGTATCTCTGGAGACAAAACCTCTCAGTGGATGATGGAGAATTGAGATTTTAAGTCACATCTCGAAAGCAATAACCTTGATGGTTCACTCTTGGAGGGCCTCCGGAGCCCGGGAGAGGCCGTTTCTGCCCTCCTGGAGGCTTGAGGAAAGCCTCTGGAACCTGGGGAGGGCAAAAAATGGGCCTCCCGGAAGTCCGGAAACAGGCCCATTTCTGGCCTCCAGAGGGTCTCCAGAAGCCAGGGGAGGCCATTTTCTTCATCTCGGAGGCTCGAGGAAAACCTCTGGAGCCTGGGGAGGGTGAAAAACGGGCCCCTCGGAAGTCCGAAATGAGTCCGTTTCTGGCCTCCCAGAGGTTTGAGGGAAACCTCCGGAGCCACCACCATGAGGCAGGAGGCTGAGTAGGTCACGCCCATCATGGCCACGTCTACCCAGCAACCGGGCAGAGAAACGGTTGCTAAAAAAAATTGAATCCCACCCCTGGCTGCAGACACTTCCATGCGCTCTGAAGAATGGAAGCAGAAACACTGTACAGCCCTAGCAGAAATTAAAGACAGGGAAACAAAAGCTTCCAAGTTCCATTCTTTATACAATTGAGTTCTTCCGGCGGTAGGTTGGCGAGCAACTGACGATTTCCCAGAAACTCTCTGTGACGATTCTCTTCTTCTTCTTTTTTCCCAGGTGGTTAGCAGAGTGGCAGCACAACAGGGTTTTGACCTGGACCTTGGATACCGGTTACTAGCTGTTTGCGCAGCCAACAGGGACAAGTTCACACCGAAATCAGCTGGTAGGAACAACCGGTGTTCTTTTCCAGATGTAGTTGGTTTTTTTTGGGGGGGGGGGGGTTGCCAGTGACAACCTTGACAAGCATAACAATGTGCTTTTGTGAGTCTCTGGGAAAACGGAGAGGTTTTGCTTGCTTTCTCTTAACAGCGTTTCTCTTAAAAATACACTGGGATGAGAAAAAGATATTTGGATCGCCATCTCTGTTTTTTAAACGGTCTCAAGAAATATGGTATGATAGCTTTATTGATTAGCCTATAGGCCCGTGATGGCAAACCTTTTTGGCACCAAGTGCTGAAAAGGGAGCACTTTGCACGTGCGTTCACTCATCTGGGCTGCGACCGGGAAGAGGAGCTGCCCAGGGGGCATGCGCGTGCCAAAAAATGAACTTCCGGTTTCTGGAGCACGCATGTACGCTGGCCAGCATGTCTTCCGGTTACTGGCGCACATGCACACATGCCAATCAGCTGGGCGGTGCGCATCCTCATACCGGAAAACAGAAGACCAACTCTTCCGGTTTCTGGCACTGCTGCATGCACAAAGGCCAGCTGATCGTCACATGCACATGCGTGCCCAAAACCCGGAAGAGGAAAGGGTGACGCACATGCCAGGTGACATGGCTCCATATGCCACTTTGGGCACACATGCCATAGGTTCGCCATCATGGCTATTTCAAACACATATCGTAATAAAATTAATTAAAAACAATTTAAAATAAGAGTAAGGTAAAATACATGGTTATAGGATAAGATACAATATAATTTAATACATAAATATATAAAATAGAATAGAGGCAGGTACCTTGGTCCATATGCCAAACGAATGACCTATTGGGATACTATTATCAAAACAACTTTATGTGTAGCCAGAACCTCAAAATAACATTTAACAGAGCACAGGACTTAAACCAAATGGTTTAGTTGAGATCTGCATACCTGGGACTGATTGGAGTAGATGCTGTAAGGGTGACACCAAAATATAATTTTATGTCATTTTATTCTATTTTATATATTTCTGTATTAAATTATATTGTATTAAATTAAATTATATGGTTATTATCCTATAACTATTGTATTTTACCTTACTATTATTTTAAATTGTTTGTATAAGATTTTATTGGCGATATGTGTTTGAACCTTGTGCTTTGATATGGCTATAGCAGTAATGGCGAACCTACGGCACGTGTGCCAAAGGTGGCATGCGGAGCCATTTGTCAGGGCACGCGAGGCGCTGCACTGTCAGCTGGCCAGCGGGCATGCGCGCCCTGGCCAGCTGAGTTCACCCTTTTTTAAAGCCATTTTTCGCTCTCCCCAGGCTCCAGAGGCTTTATAGGAGCCTGGGGAGGGTGAAAAGAGGCCCTCCGGAGGTTTCATGAGCTTCCCTGAAGCCTCTGGAGCACAAAAAACCAGCCCTACGCATGCACACTCGTGGGTCACGCATTGCATTATGGGTGCGGCACGCCCACACAGCCCCCCCCCCTGCGATCCCCCCACTTATGGCACGCGAGCCAAAAAAGGTTCACCATCGCTGGCCTATAGGCTAATCAATTAAGCTATCATATCATATCATCAAAACAGAAATAAATAACCTAAAAAAGGTAATTGATAGAGAGCGAATGAGCAATCCCAGAGAAATTCTATCCAAGTGGTGAAGATCGTGGAGAACATTGACCCGGATGGTGTACTCTGCATGTGTGCAGTCGTTCATTCGTTGATTGATTTAATAATTCATTGATGCGTTCATTCATTTATTTGTGGATACATGAATCAGCCAGGCCTATTTAGTGGTGTTTGAAAGCAACACTCCCAGCCATTGCAGTATTTGCTTGTGATTTGTGGCTTCCGTCATAGATGATTTCTATTCTTGAAAGGTTAAGAGTGTTGTAGATGTCATGCCTTCCATTTTTCAATTAAAAAATGTTTTGGCAACCTGGTGTCCATGACAGATTATAATATGCTAGCATCCTTTCAGTCTATTAGCAATAGGAATAGCCTTTAGACTTATATACCGCTTCACAGTGCTTTACTGCCTTCTCTAAGCAGTTTACAGAGTCAGCATGTTGCCCCCAACCCATCTGGGTCCTTGTTTGACCGACCTCGGAAGGATGGAAGGCTGAGTCAACCTTGAGCCAATCGGGATCGAACTGCTGGCAGTTGGCAGAATTAGCATGCAATACAGCATTCTAACCACTGTGCCACCACGCAGTGTATTACATACAACACGGATGTTGTGTTGTGTATCATACAATGCACTCGGTTACACTAATTACTTAAATCACCTTCAGTGATGATTTTTTTCCCTTTTGAATGGGAACATGATGTGTATTTAAGCCTGTTGTTGTTGTTTTTAACCCTTTAGTCATGTCTAACTCTTGGCAATTTCAGATACAGGTGCTGTCTATGCTACCCTGTCAAACACAGTTTCTTTCAGTTGTTGGATGTTAAACTTTGCTTCCCCTCTACATACATCTGGACCTAATCTTTACATACTACTAGATCAGCTCAATTAACTTTTGGGGATCTTTTCTGATCCCAAATATCCTGGCAAAGTATTACCATTCATCCAACCCTAGTCATTTCCAAATATATGATATAGTCTGTTCCTTTCACCTTGGACACGGGTAAGATCATTCTGCGTGTTTTGGAATCACTTTGCTAGCTATCCCGCCATCCATCGGCTCTGTGAGCTGATGGTGTAGTTATTTATTTTTGATGTGGCCCTCATCTTAACACCCTAAATTAGCTACATACTGAGGACTCGCAGAGCAATCTCATTATTAATCAAAACACCCACAACAAAACAATCAGTTTGAGGCAGCTTATTATTATCATTATTAGAACAAGATAAAATCAGCACCAAGCAATCTTAAAAAGGTCACCGTGATTAAGTCGCAGTAGCAGTGTGAGATTAAAATAAGAACAGAGAGAACGGGCTAGCCAGAAGTTCTCTTCCAAGTAACTATCAGCTCAGCATGTGTGAGCATTTTAAAGAAGCGTTTTGAGAATATCAGGTACCAGGTAATAACGTAGACTAGAGGAAGAAGCTGGGTTTTAAAGTTTTCAACAGGAGCGTTCTTATTATATACAGGCCCCTCTTCTCAAATTAGTTATCTGCAGTGGAGCAGCTGCTTTTCAGCTGGGTGTATTCACAAATTCAGTATGAAGTACCGATTGATTCAAATAAGTGCCGCATTTAAAGTTGTTTAATGGAAGGTATAAAATTAAAGAGCCTTTTGAATCAAGCTTGATTCCTGTGGATTCCAAGGAGACACCACATTCTTGTCAGCAGTACTGACGTGAGATTGCCGTTGTTGCTTCTGATTATTATTCCTCCGTTTCAGATTCCCAGTCTACACAACAGCACTGGGATGTCCTAGAGATCTCCCTTTTAAGGACTATCAGAGCCCAACCTGGGATAGCTTCTAAGCCAGAGGTCAGCAACCCGCGGCTCTGGAGCTACATGTGACTCTTTCATGACTTTGCTGTAGCTCCATGTCGCCGGTCAGCGCCACAATTTTGAGGGGAGCTTCTGGTTTGGGGGGGGGGGGGGGAGAAGCACAGCACACCAGGAGGAGACTCTATGGCAAGGAGCTGGTTTTCTGGTCAGCTCCATAATTGATAGGGCTTTCATTTAGAACAGGTAGAGGAAAAAGGACGCTGCGCTAAACTCTATGGTGGGGGAACCGGACTTCCGGTTGGCTCCAGAATTGAATGGGGACTTCCGGTTTGGACCTTTGTGGCTCTTTGAGTTTTTAAGGTTGACGACCCCTGGGTTAGAGTTAGGGTTATTTAGAATATGAAGCTCAGCCTTCTGCTCAATATCCAAATTCAAACAATCTTTTTTATTGTTATTATTACATTTTTTATTATTTTTTAAAATATACATCCATGTTGAGTGTGGGCAGAGTTAAGTTCTGGATATCATTCATATTAATCCAATTCGCAGGAACAATTAGTAATCTCTATCGCATTTATCAAATTTAAGTAATACTCATTATATAGTTCAAACATACATAAACAAAAAATGCCTAGCTCCTCATCTTTATCTCTAGCTTCATCTCTATCTCTCTTGTTCAATCTAAACTTTTCTCTAGTATGTATAGGCATTCATATTAATCCAATTCATGCTAACAATGTTAGCAATCTCTATCACATTTATCAAATCAGGCCTAGTTACCTGCGGGATCGCGTCCTGCCCCATACATCCCTGCGACCCACTCGCTCACACAGGGAGGGGCTACTCCGGGTGCCGTCCTCTAGAGAGTGCCTGGGGACGGTGCCCAGGAGTAGGGCCTTCTCTGTGGTGGGCCCTACCCTTTGGAATGACCTCCCCCCAGACATCCGGACAACAACCGATCTTCGCTCCTTCCGTATGAAGCTGAAGACCTACCTGTTTTGTCAAGCCGGCCTGGCATAACGTTACTATCTTGCCACCCCAGGTCATTTTACAATGGGAAATTTTGTTTTTAATATTTTTGGGGTTTTAAACTTTGTAAGTATGCTTATTTATGGACTTATTTTTACCTCCTCTGCACGATTTTATGGTGCTATCTTGATTATTGCTCTGTACGTCGCCCCGAGTCCCTGTGGGGAGAGGGGGCGACTAATAAGTTCAATAAAATAAATAATAATAAATAAATAATAAATTTAAGTAATCCTCATTATATTATTTAAGCATACATTTAAAAAATGCCTAACATTTAAACTTCTAATCTTTCTATTATTTTTATTCATTCTATAAACATTTATATTCTGATATTTCCCCTATCTAATTTTATTTCTGCCTCTTTCAGTTTACAATCAGGTTACTTTAATATATATATATATAGGGCAATTCAAACAATCTTAACAGATGTCTGTCAAGCTTCCACTCCACTCAAAAGGAATCAACTTCTACAATTAATTGGTTTTACTATCAAACTGTTCTAACTAACCAACTCTTCCTAACCAGAATAGAAAACATCTCTTATTGTGGCTGAAGACAAAGATATTCTCCCATAATATAACATTGTGAAACATTCTTTTGGAAATGACTATTTAAAGTCTGGTATATATAGATCAAACCAAGCCATGATTTATCTGATTTCTTTTTTCAAAAAAGCAGAGGTAAGAGCAAAGTGACATAGCAATAGCACTTAGACTTATATGCAGCTTTACAGCCCTCTCTAAGCAGTTTACAGAATCAGCCTATTGGCCCCCAACAATTTGGGTCCTCATTTTACCCACCTCGGAAGGATGGAAGGCTGAGTCAAGCTTCAACTGATCAGGATCGAACTGCCAAACTGTTGGCAGCCGGTGATCAGCAGAAGTAGTCTGCAGTACTGCTCTCTAACCACTGTGACCTTCTGACAAGCAAAGTCAACGAGGAAGCCCAGTTCACTTAACAACCAACTGCAGTGACTGGCTTAACAACTGCAGCAAAAAGGTCGTAAAATGGGGCAAAACTCATTTAACCAATGTCTTGCTTAGCAACAGATGTTTTGGACGTTTGGACACAGGGGGAGGTCTACCGGTGTGAGTTTTTCTCCTCTGTCTTCCTTTTTGTTCCTTAGAATCTGGAGAATGGTGTTTTCTGAAGTCCGTGAGAAAAAAAAGCAGTAGGAAACTTACAGCTTCCTATTTCTGACTCTTCAGGAGTTGCTCCACAAGAGTTAAGTGGAGGAAAGCTGAGCTTCACATTATCATATCATTTTACAATTAATTCTTAACATCCCCATTAATTATCTCCCCGTCCCCGTTACACGCTATTGAGATTCTCTCTGCTTTCATTCCGATTTTGATTTTTTTTTTTAGCCTTTGTTCCATCTCCCTTCTCTTAACGTCTGGTTTTCCTCTGATTTTCTACCAAGTGTTATTCATATCATTTTTGCGCTTTTGATGCTTGTTGATAAGAATAAGGACCAATGTAAAAAAAGAAAGCTCTGATTTATTTAATCTGGAGGAAAGAAAACTATGGTAAGGAATGCTGGTAGAAGAAGAATTGACCTTTACTATTGTGGTTACTAGGGATGTGGTGGCTCAGTGGCTAAGACACTGAGTTTGTTGATCGAAAGGTCAGCAGTTCGGTGGTTCAAATCTCTAATGTCGCATAACGGAGTGAGCTCCCATTACTTGTCCCAGCTTCTGACAACCTAGCAGTTCGAAAGCATGTAAAAATGCAAGTAGAAAAATAGGAACCACCTTTGGTGGAAAGGTAACACCGTTCCATGTGCCTTTGGCATTTAGTCATGCCGGTCACATGACCACGGAGACGTCTTTGGACAGCACTGGCTCTTCAGCTTTGAAATAGAGATGAGTACCACCCCCTAGAATCGGGAACGACTAGACCATATGTGTGAAGGGAACCTTTACCTTTACCTTATTGTGGTTACTAATGATAATGGAAAGGGACATGATGGCTCAATGATTAAAGATGCTGAGCTTGTCACCTGGAAAGCTGACAGCCAGAGTTTGAGACCCGTATGCTGCGCAATGGGGTGAGTTCCTGTTACTTGCTCCAGCTCCTGCCCATCTAGTTGTTTGAAAGCATGCAAATGCGAGTAGATAAATAGGTACCACAATGTTGGGAAATCAACTGTCGCCCTGCATATTTAATTTATATGCAGAGCACATCATGAGAAAGGTGGGGCTAGATGAATCAAAAGTTGGAATTAAGATTGCTGGGAGAAATATCAACCTCAGATATGCAGATGATACCACTCTAACGATAGAAAGTAAAGAGGAACTAAAGAGCCTCTTGATGCAGGTGAAGAAGGAGAGGGCAAAAGTTGGCTTGAAACTCAACATTAAGAAAACTAGGATCATGGCATACGGCCCTCTCAATTCCTGGCAAATAGATGGGGGAAAAATGGAGGTAGTGACAGATTTTATTTTTCTGGGCTCTAAGATCACCACAGATGGGGTCTGCAGCCAAGAAATTAAAAGACACTTGCTCCTGGGGTGGAAAGCTATGGCAAATCTGGACAGCATCCTAAAAAGCAAAGACATCACCCTGCCAACAAAAATGCGTATAGTCAAGGCTTTGGTTTTCCCAGTTGTATCAATGTGAAAGTTGGAACATAAGGAAGGCTGAGTGGCAAAGAATGGAGACCTTTGAACTATGGTGCTGGAGAAGACTCCTGCGAGTCCCTTGGACTGCAAGGCAATCGAACCAATCAGTCTTAGAGGAGATCAACCCTGACTGCTCTTTAGAAGGCCAGATCCTGAAGATGAAACTCAAATCCTTTGGCCATCTAATGAGAAGGAAGGACTCACTGGAGAAGAGCCTAATGCTGAGAAAGATTGAGGGCAAAAGACGAAGGGGACGACAGAGAATGAAGTGGCTGGATGGAGTCACTGAAGCAGTAGGATTGAGCTTTAAAAGACTCCAGAGGATGGTAGAGGATAGGAAGGAGCTGCCAGCCTGGAGGAGCATTGTCCATGGAGTCACGATGGGTCAGACACAACTTCGCAACTAACAGCAACAATGTTGGGAAGTAACAGCATTCTGAGTGCTTTTGGCATATATGATCATAGAAGTGTTTTTGGACAATGTTGGCTCCTTTGGCCAGGAAACTGAGATGAAACCGCACCCTAGAGTGGGACACAACTGGACAGGGGAAACCTTTACCTTTAGTGAAGGATGATTGGATGGAATTGATGTTGAAAAGGTACCGTCAACACAGCAAACAGTGTAAAGGTAACCCCATTTTTTAAGAAGAGTCACCAACTTGTCAAGTCTCTTGCAGGACCTGCACTAATGCTATTCTCATTTACCAGCTTTCAGACTTTAGCAAAAACTGCAGTATTTTATTTTTAACTTTTAAGTCACTGTGGGTAGCTTTTCTGGACAGGACAGAGGCCAATGTATTTTAATCTAACAATATACTTTTAATTCTATTGGTGTTTTAATCGAAAACAATGACTACTTGATTCCATTTCCATTTTGCAGGTTTCCACAAACTCCAAATGAAAACCCCTAAAATCATAATGTCAGGGTTCCAAACAGCATCCAAAAGTAAATCAGAATCCAAGGCAAAGTATTGCTCAAAGGTCCAATTTATTAAGAGAGCCATGTTGGCACATCTGGGAAAACCCGAATCTGAACACTTCCTGGTTTCCCACACCCAGTTGAAAATTCAAGATCTTGCCCCCACACCCACAAGTCCATCACATGGTCCAATCTTCCATTGCCACACTGGCAGTTCCACCCATCCAGTTCTGGTCAGGTGCAGAGGTTCAAAGACAAAGGATGACCTTGGCTTTCTAGAAAGAATTTTGTTATGGCTACATAGCATCTAACTCCTACAATCCCCCCTCCCATTTTCCCACAATAGAAAGTGCATAGTAGAATAATAGAAAGCGTAGCAGGCCTGAGATCCACAAGAAAATATGGCTGCAGGCCAGACACATAAACATGATTCTTTCAAGAGGTCAAGTTAAAAGAGGATTAAGCTGCAGTCCAAGGTTTCAAGATAGCTTTTTATCTGGACAACTCCCAGGACCAAAATGTGTAACTACAGGCATTACCCTTAATGTTATGTCATATTAATCTCCTTTCTCCAAAGAAGTCTACAACACTCTTGTGCAGGTTGTGTATTACAACAATGCCAACAAGATACTCTGTTGATATAGCTGGGCTTTAGATGCTCTTTGCTTATTGCAAGTAAATTCTGAAGGAATATGCGACAGTTCCCGAGGATGAAAGAGCATCCTTGAACAATAATTCAGTAGTTAAAAAGAGATTCTATGGGCCAGATAGAACTCTGTGGAGTGGATTTAAAATAGCTATGGAATCGGATTCAATCAGAATAGTTGGAATCTGTCTTTCTGTCTAATCTATCTATGTAATCTATATCATCTATTTATATCTATCTGTCTTCTATCTGTTGGGATGCGGTGGCTCAGTGGCTAAGATGCTGAGCTTGTCGATCAAAAGGTTGGCAGTTTGGTGATTTGAATCCCTAGTGCCCCATAATGGAGTGAGCTCCTGTTACTTGTCCCAACTTCTGCCAATCTAGTAGTTTGAAAGCACGTAAAAAATTAGAAAAAATAGGAAGTAGAAAAAATAGGAACCACCTTTGGTAGGAAGGTAACAGTGTTCTGTGTGCCTTCGGCGTTTAGTCATGCTAGCCACATGACCACAGAGATGTCTTCGGACAGCTCTGGCTCTTTGGCTTTTGAAACGGAGATGAGCATGCCACCTAGAATTGGGAACAACTAGCACATATGTCCGAGGGGAACCTTTATCTTCTATCTGTCTGTCTGTCTATATAAACTCTCTCTCTCTCTCTCTCTCTCTCCCTCTCTCTCTCTCTCTCTCTCTCTCTCTCTCTCTCTCTCTCTCACGCACCCCCACACACATCTATATCTTCTATTTGTATCGGTCTTCTGTCTTCTATCTGTCTGTCTGTATATATAGTCTGTATCTATCATCTATGTCTGTCTGTATATCTGCCTGCCTACCTGCCTGCCTACCCACCTATCTATCATCTATCTATCTATCTATCTATCTATCTATCTATCTATCTATCTATCATCTATCTATCTATCTATCTATCTATCTATCTATCTATCTATCTATCATCTATCTATCTATCATTTTCAATCCTAATATTAGAATAGTAAACGTGTAGAGCAGTAAGAGAGACAAGCACTCTAGAAGTCCACAGTTCTGCAAGTTTTCCTCTGTCATGAAATCTCAGGAAGGGATATTTATTTTTTTAGCCCAAATTCCCCATCTTGACTTAGGAATTATGCTAATCAATCCTGCAAGATTGTTATAAGGGCTAGAAGACCAATGCATATATAACATTTTGGAAGGTAAGAATGGTCATATGTGTTCTGACCTAGGCTTCCCCAGCAGCATGAAGCCAAGTCTTTGTTCCGATAAACCCTTTTTATTTAATTGATATTGAATTCCTCTTCTGCAAAGTCTTTCCTCTCCCACAGTCTTTCAAGAGTGTTCACAATTACCAACCTTTATCAGGTTTGGAGAGTGACCAGGCCGATATCTTTCAGATGCCGCAATACTTGGCAAGAATGCAGGAATGAACTAATTGTCTCCTGCAAACTCCCCTCCCCTTTCTCTCCTCTTTTATTCAGTGGCCATTCACCGTCCACCTGTGGCCTTACTCCCAAGTCGACCCTTGTTCCTTAGCTGGCAACTCTGTGCATGCACACATCAGGAACAGGCTCCAGCTGTTCGTCTGCCTCACTGATGTCTGACTCCGAAGGCAGCTGATAACTGTCAGACGGCCCTGGCCCCATCTCTGCCTCTGATGCAGAGCCTTCCCCAAACTCCAGGACTGGCCCATGCTCCTCCCCAACCTCCTCACTGTCCGAATCTGCTGCCAGCTCCGCTGGCTGCTGGCGGGCCACAACACATTTATGCTATTTAATATTTTCTACTTTTATCTCCTGTGTTTTTATCAAAACATGATGTGAATGTGCTGTACAATAAATAATAATAATAATACAAATGAAAGGATTTTTTAAAGTAATAATTAGGATCCCTGCCAAATTCTATTCCAACCCAGAGGAAGTTGCTTTATTCACAGTAGTAAAATACTCCCATATTAAAGGACCCCATTTTCTATCAAATTGCTTCCAGGAATTGAAACACCTTTCCTATATTGGTAGAACCCATGGTTCTTTTCCCAGAAAACGCACTTGCAATTTTAAAAATAATTTCCTCCTAGGGAAGAAGTGTAAGGTTTTTTTTTAATGATCAAAAGTTTTATTATGTAGCTTTCAGCGTCATAGAAACGAAGGGAGGGCAGATGTAGGAGGAAATGAACCTCGTCATTTAAACAAGAAACGTTTATATCAATTTGACTTTTCTCTGATTCTTCTTTTAATACCGCATCAATAAATGAAGAGAACATTCCTCAGCTTGAGCTTGTTAAAGAAGGGATGGTGTTTTCTTACCTAGCCAAAGGAGAGATGGAAAGGGCAGTATGGGTTTCTCCTTATGTATCCCAGTCTAAGATATCACTGTTCTGATCTAGGCTTCACCAAATCACGAAGCAGACTCCTTGTCCCCGACAAAATCCCTTTTTATTAAGCTATGTGAATTTTTTTCATTCACATCTAGCAAAGTCCCAGCAAACAGTCTTTCAAGGGTGAATTTACAACCAAAGATTTATCAGGCTTGGAAAGCTGCCAGGCCAATGTCTTCCAAACACAACACTGTACAAGAAAATACTTAGTAAGGAGTCTCTGAGAGTCACAAACAAATCTTCACACTAATTAAATGAACTAATTGTCTCCTGCAAACTCCACTTCCCTTTCGCTCCTTTTATTCCCTATGGGAGGGGCCATTCACCGTCCACCTATGGCTTTACTCCTGAGTCGACCATTGTTCCTTAGCTATTCCCTTCACCTGGCAGCTCTGCGCAAGCACACACTGGGAACAGGCTCCAGTTGTTCTTCTGCCCCACTGATCTCAAACTCCGAAGGCAGCTGATAACTGTCGGACAGCCCTGGCCCCATCTCTGTCTCCGATGCAGAGCAGTCATCAGAGCCTTCCCCAGACTCCAGGACTGGCCCATCTTCCTCCCCAACCTCCTCACTGTCTGAGTCTACCACCAGCTCCGTTAGCTGCTAACAGGGTACAACAATCACCTCTAAAGCCTTCTATATTAACTCAGGCTGATTGTTAAGCCCTGAAGTCTGGACTTCTACCTTAATAACATGGCAAATTGGTCCTTGTGTCCCAACCTGGATAGAGAACTCTACAAAACATAGAACACAGAATCATAAGGCTGGAAGAAACCTTTCAGTGCCGTTGAGGCCACTTGGAGGTTTATCTGTGTCCTCAGGATCATAGGCTTTTAGCCTTGCACTTTGGGATGAGCACCCTTTGAATGGTGTGAGAGTCTGAACAGATTTCCTAAAATGCAGATTACAAGAACCATTTGCACTATTCAGGTGACCCTGAGGACACAGATAAACCTCCAAGTGGCCTCAATGAATCTCTAAAAAGGACCAAACGACCAGCAGTCTGCAAGGAGTATAAGTCCTTTCATTCCCCACCATCCAGTGAGAGCTGAAGAAGCTTCTTGGGTGAGAAGCAAAACGTCTTCAAACAAAAAAGAAAAGTCCAGTTGCCTCCCGAAAAAGCATCTTTGGGACAACCATGACCTGGATGACTGAGAATCTCCACAGACATCTACAATGGCTGATTTGTCAGAAACAAAAACAGACACTTAGCTTTGAACAATATCTGAGGAATGCCTACAAAACTCACATCAACTTATGGAAAGTCCAATCTTGCTGGGGAAAAAAAGTAGTCATGCAAAATCAGGGCTGTTTTACTAATATTAACTAATACTTTGACAGTATCCACACGCATGTTGGTAGAGGTGATTTAAGAGGAACTATTTATTTTTATTTTCAACAACTTTTGATAACCTTTCCCGCCAAATACCAGGAACAAATTATTATCCATAACAAACCTAAATTATCCATATTATTTTTGTGGAGAAACAAGAATAGAATAGAGTTGGAAGGGACCTTGGAGGTCTTCTAGTCCAACCCACTGCTTAGGCAGAAAACCCTACAACATTTCAGACAAATGGTTATCCAATCTCTTCTTTAAAACTTCCAGTGTTGGAGCATTCACAACATCTGGAGGCAACTTGTTACACTGATTAATTGTTCTAATTGTCAGGAAATTTCACCTCAGATCTACGTTGTTTCTCTCCTTGATTAGTTTCCACCCATTGCTTCTTGTCCTACCCTCAGGTGCTTTGGAGAATAGCTTGACTGCCTCTTCTTTGTGGCAGCCCCTGAGATATTAGAACACTGCTATCATATCTCCCTAGTCCTTCTTTTCATTAAACTAGACATACTCAGTTCCTGCAACTGTTCTTCATATGTTTTAGCCTCCAGTCCCCTAATCATCTTTGTTGCTGTTCTCTGCACTCTTTTCTAGAGTCTCCACATCTTTTCTACATCGTGGCGACCAAAACTAGATGCAATATTCCAAGTGTGGCCTCACCAAGGCATTATAAAGTGGTATTAACACTTCATGTGATCTTGATTCTATCCCTCTGTTTATGTGTCTAGAACTGTGTTGGCTTTTTTGGCAGCTACTACACACAGCTGGCTCATATTTAAATGGTTGTCCCCTAGGACTCCCAAGATCCCTTTCACAGTTAATACTATTGAGGAAGATATCACATATACTGTACCTGTAGATTTCTTTTTCTTACCTAAATATAGAACCTTAGTTTTTTCACCATTGAAATTTATTTTGTTAGATAGCACCCAATGTTCAAGTCTGTCAAGATCCTTCTGTATCTTAGGCCTATCTTCTGGAACATTGGCTATTCCTGCCAGGTTGGTGTCATCTGCAAATTTGATGAGTTCCCTATTTATCCCCTTGTCCAAATCATTGATGAAGATGTTGAAGAGTACTGGCCTAAAACAGAGCTTTGGGGTACTCCACTGCATACCTCCCTCCATGTAGATGCAGTTCCATTGAGGAATACATATTGGGTGTGGTTGGTCAGCCAGTTATGAATCCATCCGGTGGTGATGCTGTCTAAGCCACATTTTTCTACTTTATCTAGTAGTAGTTTATGTTGGAAAGCATAAACATGGCCCTCGCTGGATATATGCTTTTCATAATCTTCTGTAATGGACAATCCAAAGTTAAATTTGCACAGTCTTGCAGTGAGAGTAAATGCTGACATAGAGCCTTGAGTATTTTTTCTGACAGAACACTCGTCTTTAATTGCCTTGTCGTTTTGCTCATCTAGCATTAGACATCTGCCCTTGAAAACAACTCTGGAAGCAGAAGAGTAGCCAGAAAAGTCAATTTAGCAAAGTTCCTGTCTCTGTCCTAGCTTTTGCAGGCAGACAGCCTGGAGCATTGAGTTATTATCGGCAAAAGAAAAAAAAAGGTATATGAATAATTACTAAAGAGAGAGGAGACTGAGTTAATTGCAGTTTTAATCTTGTTCTCGTAAATTCTGAGTTTGGGAAGGGGGTTGATATTGTTGTTTTGGAGGGGACCGTGAATTTTTTTTGGAAAGTATATTTTTGAATTCACCGCTGGCTCAACTTTAGGACTGTGGCAAATGCTTTTCAGATAGGTCTTTAAATTCCGAAGAGACCAGCGTGCCCTTCTCTTGGGTTTTTTGGGGGGATAGCTTGTCATTTATTTTATTTATTTATTTATTTATTTGTTTGTTTGTCAAATATGTATAAGATAACAAGTATAGGCATGAACATAAACATGAGCAAAGGAAGTAAATACAGATTAATGGGGACAGTAAGACAGGGACAGTAGGCACGCTGGTGGGCTTATGCACGCCCCCTTTACGGACCTCTCAGGAATGGGGTGAAGTCCATGATAGACATTTTGAGATTGAAGCTGTGAGGGTTTGAGGATGTAACAATGGAGTCAGGTAGAGTCTTCCAAGCATTGACCACTCTGCTGCTGATGTTGTATTTTCTGCAATCGAGTTTGAAGCAGTTTAATTACTACTTCTTTTGCCCTCCATCTTTCCCAGCATTAAGCTCTTCTCCAGTGAGTCCTTCCTTCTCATTAGGTGGCCAAAGGATTTGAGTTTCATCTTCAGGATCTGGTATTCTAAAGAGCAGTCAGGGTTGATCTCCTTTAAGATTGATCGGTTCGATTGCCTTGCAGTCCAAGGGACTCGCAGGAGTCTTCTCCAGCACCATAGTTCAAAGGTCTCCATTCTTTGCCACTCAGCCTTCCTTATGTTCCAACTTTCACATTGATACATTGCAACTGGGAAAACCAAAGCCTTGACTATACACACTTTTGTTGGCAGGGTGATGTCTCTGCTTTTTGGGATGCTGTCCAGATTTGCCATAGCTTTCCACCCCAGGAGCAAGTGTCTTTTAATTTCTTGGCTGCAGTCCCCATCTGTGGTGATCTTAGAGCCCAGGAAAATAAAATCTGTTACTACCTCCATTTCTTCGCCATCTATTTGCCAGGAATTGAGAGGGCCGGATGCCATGATCCTAGTTTTCTTAATGTTGAGTTTCAAGCCAACTTTTGCACTCTCCTTCTTCACCTGCATCAAGAGGCTCTTTAGTTCCTCTTTACTTTCTATTGTTAGAGTGGTATCATCTGCATATCTGAGTTTATTGATATTTCCCCCGGCAATCTTAATTCCCTAAAGCAGTGATGGGGAATCTTTTTGGTACCAAGTGTCCAAAGTGGAATGCACATGTGGCTGAGCGCCAAAATCTTGAAGAGCAGCTGATGACGGTGCACGTGCCCACAGAGAGGGTTTTGCGTGCCACCTTTGGCACGCGTGCCATAGGTTCACCATCACAACCCTAGAGTACGGTGTGGCAGGGTTTGGGGTTTACTTGCACCAGTTTATTAGCTGGCGTGAGCAACATTCGGTCACTATTAGAGCTCACGCTTGTCCTTGCAAAGGCCGAAATGAATTCTGAGATGGCTCCTGCTCTGCTTGTGCAAGCTTTGCACACATTGCAGTTGAGAAAACTATCAGGACTTTGCCTGAATGAACCAGTCAGAGTTTTCAGCCACTGCTGCTCTAAAGAGAAAATATTGATCCAAAATGAACGTGCAATGAATTATGCAAAACTAAGCAAGCTCATCTTTCTCATTAAAAATAGGATTTTAACTTCACATTTTTAAAAACTGTTCAGCAACTTTTTAAAATCTTCTCTGCTTGCAATCTGCATTGGTTTTTTGGAGACGTTGATGAATATTTCACAGTTAAAAGGTTTTTTTTTGGGGGGGGGGGGTTGGCCAACTGTAACCCAAGTAAAATGCAGGTAGTCCTCCACCTATGACCATAATTGAGCCCAAAATGTGTGTTGCTAAGTGAGAAATTCGTCAAGTGAGTTTTGCTTCATTTTACGACTTTTCTTGCTACTGTTGTTAAGTGAATCGCGACAGTTGTTCAGTTAATAACATGCTTGAATCTGGCTTCTCCGTTGAGTTTGCTTGCCTGGAGGTCACAAGAGGGGATCACATCACCCTGGGACATGGCAACCGTCATAAATGTGAGTCAGTTGTCAGGCATTTGAATTTTGATCACGTGATGATGGGGATGCTGCAGTGGCCATAAGTTTGAAAAATAGTCAGAAGTCACTTTTTTCAGTGCTGTTGTAACTTTGAACGATCACTAAATGAGTGGTCATAAATTGAGGACTACATGTGCCTTAATCTCTTACAGCAGGGGTTCCTAAATCTTTTGCCACCACACCACCCTTTAGTGTAATGTTAGCGTACACACCTCACCGGAAAATCCAAACTTAATGCAAATGAGCAATGAAAATTGCAATAGCCCTTAGACTTACCGGTATATACCGCTTCACAGTGCTTTATAGCCCTCTCTAAGCAGTTTACAGAGTCAGCCAATTGCCCCCAACAATCAGGGTTCTCATTTTACCCACCTCAGAAGGATGGAAGGCTGAGTCAACCTTGAGCCTGTCAGGATCGAACTGCTTGCAGTGCTGCATTCTCATCATTGCACCATCAAATGATACAACGGCATTTTTGTTTTTTTATTGCAGCGATGTACAACTAGAAGGTTCTTCCAACTTCTTTTGGATTCTATCTGCGCCAGCCTCAAGGTTGTCCCTTGAGCTCCTGTTTTGGGTGGGCTCAAATCAATGTATTTAAAAGGGCAGGTGATTCCATGAAAAAATAGTAAAAGAGAGAGATTAAGAACTCTTCTTTCAGATGGCAAAACGGTGCTGCATGGGTGTGTTGGAAGAAATGTCCCTCTGGGTTCAGTTCCAAGTGGGAAGAAAGGCACTGGAAACATGGAGTCTAAGTGGAAAGATGGTTTAATGGTGGACAGGACCACATGGTTTGAGGTCCTGGGGGGAAAAAAGAGCACATGTGTGTGTGAGAGACGGGGGGGGGGTGAGGGAGGGAGAGAGAAATTGATTTATACCCTCTCTTGGGCCCCGCCTTGGAGCTTCCTGTTCCTGTGTAAGAAATGTATTATGATTGGTTGTCAGACTCCCATGGGGCCATGCAGGGGTAACTTTGTAGTGCCTTGAGTCCCAAGCTTGGTTGAATCTTGCTGGGTAATGTAATCTCCGCGGGTGCCATGTGGTGAGTTCTGTTGCTAGATGGGGAGAGGGCAAATCCTATGGTGTCCTGAGGGCCATGTCTTTTGTGTTGTAGATAGGCTGGCCCAACCTTTCTGGGGCTATTAGCAAAGGTGGAGCATGTTTCCCCTTTCCTCATCCAGGGAGATGTAATACTTCCTAGAATATTTCGTTCTTCTAGGAGAGGGGTGGGTGGCAACTTCCTAAAGCTGGCCTTATTTTTCTCTTCGGCATCAGAGCACCTTACCAGAATTCTTCTGAAGAGCTTTCCATGTGCAAATTGGAAGATTCCTTGTTCTCTTTTGAACAATTTTGCTTTTCCGCCGAGAGTTGCTTTCCTGTGACGTTACTTGACCTCACACAGCCACAGCTGAAGTTTAAATCTAATAATCTGCGGAAGCACTTGGGGATTTTACCTGGAAAAGTGGGGACCTCCTTTATGATTAATTGCTGCCAGTGATAAACCACTGTCGTTCAAAATGCAATATGCTTTAAGAAGGGAATAGTGGGAAAAGACTGGAAAAAACTCTGGGGAAAACTGCTAGAACCGTGATGGCGAACCTATCACACGCGTGCCACAGGTGGTACGTGGAGCAATATTTGGTGGCAAACCATCGTCAGCTCTGGGGCGCATGCACGTAGCGGACAGCTGATTTTTCGCCCTCCCCAGGCTTCAGGAAAGCCTCTGGAGACTGGGGGGGGGGGGGTGAGTGAAAAATGGCCCCAAAGGGCCAACCAGAAGTTTCCAGCTTCCAGGGGGCCTCCGGGAGGCCAGGGGAGGCTGTTTTTCACCCTCCCCAGGCTTCAGAAAGGCCTCCGGAACCTGGGGGTGTCACACGCACATGCGCGGGGGGGGTGTTGCATGCTCATGCTCAGGTGGGCAGGGAGATTGAGAGGGCACACGCGCGTATGTGCAAAATTTTGGCATGCTATAAGAAAAAGGGTTGCCATCACTGTGCTAGAACAATAAAATTAAAAGTGAGAAAAGGGATTTTGAAGAAAAGATAAAATAATTATAAAAAGAAGAAAAAGAAGTTAGGAGAATGGGAGAAAAGAAGAAAAGAAGAAAATTAATAAGGAAGTGGAATCTTTGAGAGACCAAGAGAAAATGGTTAGAGAAGAAGGAAGGGAAAGCAGGGATATATTAGCAGATTAAAGGGAAATGTATTAATATTGTTAATGGTATACTGTATAGCCAACTAAGATATAAGGGAATTATAGTAACATTATTAATTGTGGATAATTAATTAAGTTAAATGCTCTCTATGTAAAAACTGAAGTTGACGATGAATGCTACTTACAGTAGAATAGACCAACAGATGAAATATGAAATGATAATTTGGTTTAACTTTGAAGGGGCAATTAATGATATTGTTTATGTACTAAGAAAATAAGCTTAAGGTTAAAAATATGGAAAGAGAATAATGTGGCTGAGATTGGAAACAGAATTATGATATAAAATGGATTATCGTATATGAGAGGATGTAAAAAGAAAACCCCCGATAACACTTCATTTATAAAACACGTCAAAATTTGTAATAAAAAAATAAAAACCTTGAATTTTATTTAAAAATGCAATAGGCTATGAAGTAGGTTTTAATCCAGTTAGATATGCTGCCAGATTTTTCTGACAGCGGTGACTCAAATGTCATCAGAGAAGCTGGTATTTTGAGAAGCAACGTGGGATTAGAAACCTATTGTAGATTTCTCAGAGGAAAAGCAAGTACATTATTTCTAGTTAGGCAGCTGACATCTCTAAAACATGTCCACTTCAAAAGGATAAGAGAGAAGCGGTTGGGATATCCTTAAAGAGATTTAAACATGAAGTCCGAAAGTCTTTTTCACAGGAGGAGATGGAAAAAATGGTGCAAACATCAAGGGGAAATACATTCAATCAAAAACCCTTGGTATAAAATATTAAAATGGGATGTCAGAATTTTGCATCTGTTACTAACAGGTCGCAGGGACGCAGTGGCTCAGTGGCTAAGCCGCTGAGCTTGTTGATCAAAAGGTCGGCAGTTCAGCGGTTCGAATCCCTAGCACCGCATAACAGAGTGAGCTCCCGTTACTTGTCCCAGATTCTGCCAACCTAGCAGTTTGAAAGCATTGAAAAATGTGAGTAGAAAAATAGGGACTACCTTTGGTGGGAAGTGTTCCGTGCGCCTTCGACGTTTAGTCATGCCAGCTATATGACGTCTTTGGACAACACTGGCTCTTCAGCTTTGAAACGGAGATGAGCACCATCCCCTAGAGTCGGGAATGACTAGCACATATGTGCAAGGAGAACCATTATCTTTAGTAACAGGTCTGTAGGTAAAAGTAATGATAAACACACAAGATTATCAGAAGGACTTGAGTAGGCAATATTCTAATAGAAGGATATTTGTATGTTCCATGAGAAATCTCATGTTTAATCTCAGTTATTGGCCAACTTTAGAGGGTCAGCCAACTTTTATCATGGAAAATAGAAGGCCACACTCAGATCTTCTGGAAAGCATTGTATTTCTGAAGGCAAGCTGTTCCACTTATCTATCTCTAACGCATCTATCTATCTATCTATCTATCTATCTATCTATCTATCTATCTATCTATCTATATCTAACCTATCCATCCATCCATCTATCTATCTTTAACCTATCTATCTATCTATCTATCTATCTATCTATCTATCTATCTATCATCTATGTATCACACACACACACACACACACACACACACACACACAGAGTCCGCTCCCCAGATAATTTCATACAGGATACAATCCATAAAAACAAGATAATGCACCAGGTAAACAAATAATAGTCACAATTATCTGACCGGTGTTGGTAAGCTTAGTTGAGTTATTTTTTAAAGCTATGTGTGAACATTTAGAACTTGTTAATACCTATATTAGAGACCAGCAGGAGATGTCATAACTGGATTCTTGACGGAAAGGTAGGGGTGAAAAGAAATTTAACAGTGGGAAACCAATTCGGACCTATTGCTAAGATGAAAGTAAGGAGATCTCTCTGAAGTCAGTAAGAACTTGACTTGAAAGCGAGAACTTCAAAGCAAAGGATGAATGAATTGAAACCACAATAATGTAATGAATAAGTGATGTGCTTTGTGCCGGTTTACAGCTCTGGGTATGACAATCTCAAGGTCAGGAGTTAGTTTAAGACATTGCCTCATTCTGAACTTACTGTAGGTTTCTCATGCAAATCAGATTTGTTCCTGAAATGAGACTAGCAATTTTAGGGGCATTACATTGTTTGCATCAGACTCTATGTACAGTCTATTTTAATCAATTCAGACATTCTAAAGTTCGGCCAGGCTATCCAGATTCTGCAGAGGAAATGGACTGAATTCAGTGACCCATTGAACTTTTGAGGGATAAGTAACTGCATTAAGCTAATATTTGTTCTGATAGCACCGAAGGTAAATTGAACTTTACAGAGCATTAGATGCCATCCCAATGATCCAAACTCATCCCTCACCAGTTCTCTGTCTTCTCTGAGAGTTTAAACTCTATTTGCACATATTAAAGGGTTGGAATTCCAACATGGAATGGAATCTGGAATATCGGGTCATGTTTTAAATACCCTGCTTATTATTTTCTCAGGAGATAGGAGTAGTGAGGTTATCAAGATAATGAGAATCCAATCAAAGATTTTCTGAATTTGATTGCTGTAGAATTCCATGCTTCTTCGGGTGTAAAAGACTATTGATCCTTTCCTGTTATGTGCCTTCAAGAACAATGTCAAAAGAAATATTGCCTTTCCATGAAGCACATCTTGACTTCATGAATGTCTCCATGTGATTTTCTTAGCGGTGGTCTTCCAGGATGTGTTATCAACTTCCCAATTTAGTTTATGATTCATAGCTTCCTGCTCTTTTCCCATCTAAGCACTAGCCAGGTCGTCCCTGTTTAATTTTCTTGACCTTACCTTGAGTTAATGAGATGCTTCCATGTTGCTAGATAATAATAGTACAGAACAGGATGTAGAGCAGAAGAGAAGAGAAGAGAGAACAGAACAGAGAATGGAATGGAATGAAGAATTGAATGGAATGGAACGGAATGGAACAGAACAGAACCAAAAAAAAAAACAGAACAGGGAATGGAATAGAATGGAATGAAGAATAGAATGGAATGGAATAGAAAAAGAATAGAATAGAACACAACACAACACAAGAGAGAATGGAATGGAATAGAATGGAATGAAGTATTGAATGGAACAGAATAGAACAGAGAATGGAATTGAATGGAGTTGAATGAAGAATAGAATGGAATTGAATAGAAAAAGAATAGAATAGAATATAAAATAATTACAATGGAATGGAATAGAATAGAACCTTTATTGATTTAGTCATTTAACCATATCAAAAATGTGGTTCTAGAAGAATGAAATAGGCAGACCCTGAACTGCCACTACTTCTCATTTAAAGAATTAACGAATATAAACCAGAGTAAACAGTAGATTTTCCCAAGGGCTCTACGTGATGAATACAGTCAGACTAATAGTCAGCTGCAGCCCAACCTAATTTTCAGATACCATTTTAAAGGAGATAACAACCAGCTTCCTTTTCTTCTCCCTGCCCAAATCATCTGCCAGGATGAATGTCCCTTCCCCCCCCCCGTACAGGTGGCCCCTATCCCCTCCACTCCTTCCTTTCTGGGGGGGTTGAATCCCAGCCTTCATGCTGGAAGCCCTGAACAGCACCTGCACCTTCTCCCTAAAGCAGAACCTCCGTCCTCCGGGTGCTTCACTTAACATGACGACTTGGATGGATTTCGTCAACGGTATCTCTGAAGGGTGGGTGGGTGTGGGTGATCCTGTCGGCCAACGGTGATGTCTCAGACGGGAGTCCTTTTGAGACAGGACCCCCTGTAACGGTTTGCTAGGCACGCTCAAACAAGTGTGGCTTCCGATGAATTGATGGCAGAGGATTCTCTCTCTTGTTCCTTGGCTGAGTCCTGGGGAGCCAGCTCTTTGTCCCAATCTTACAAGCATCCCCCCACCCCTCCTGGCAAGTTTGAAATGCGAGATCCTTGGGTTTCCTTTCCTCCTTCTCCTTCTCTCTCTCTCCCCCTTTTTGGCAAAGGGACTGTGTCGGCTTGTCTCGCGCGTGTATCTATGTTGGTGGAGGGGGTCTCGTGCATTGAGACGCCCGCGTAAGTGATGGATAGAATGGGCGAGGACCAGAACAGGCTGTTAGACACTCCAGAAAGAAAGCGTCCCTGCCAGGAAGACGCAGCAGAGGTGAGACTTTTCCGAGGGGTTTGGTGGGCTTGGTTGGGATCCCCCCCCTCCCCAGCTCCTTGTGGGCAGGAGGGGGAGCTGAGTCCAGGAGCCTCCCTCCCTCCCTGCTCCCCAACCCCACCGCCCCATCCCTGCCTGGCGGGAGTCTAGCCAGTGCCCCCTTGCTCCTTTCAGGTCTGTCCGCGCAGACGTGGGAAGTTGGCAAGCCGAACCTGATTCTCTTTTCATTGTCTCGGGAGGGTTGTTGCTGGAAACACAAATCACCGCTTGGCAAGTACAGCGGGAGCCCATTAGCAAGGCTCCATCTGTGATTGGTTTCGCCTGGAAACCGGGAGACAAGCAATGCATAATTGATGGGTGTGTGAGTGTGTGTGTGTGTGTGTGCTGGACAGGGGAAGAAGAAGGGGAAAAAAAAGAAAACCATTGAGCAGCAGCGAGCAGGATGCCCATCCTTCAGGGGGGAACCAACCCAGGCTTGCAAATAGCTCCAAGCTGCTTGGTCCCGAGATTAAGGTAGCCCCCTATTTTTCTTTGTTCTGGACCACATGATTGCCTCTCCAAGTCTTCCCAGCCATATGGGCCTGGCTCTTTCCCCCTTCCTCCTCCTCCTCCCCCTCCTCCTCCTCCTCCTCCTCCTCCTCCTCCTCCTCCTCCCTATGCCCGTGAAGAAAAGGGAGGGAGAAAACCCAGCCCTCCCTCCCCACGGTGGGCATGCAAAAGCCGGTTAAGGTTTTGAATGAAAAAATAACTTGTGGGTAAGTTGCTGTCTTCAGAGGGGGTGGGGGGAAGAAGGCATGTGGGGAGTTTCAGGGTGTGCGTGCTCGGTCTAGCCACTCCGAGGGTGGTGTGGTGTGTGTGGGGCGGTGGGGGGGGGGAAGTGTGTGCACGTGCGTGACACAGGAGAGAGAGGGAAGGAGGGAGGGAGGGAGGGAGGGAAAGCATTGTGGGTAGAAGTGTGTCAGATGCCGAAGAAGGGATGGGAAGGCATCACTTGCCTGGCAAGCTGCAGCCGACCGTTTTATTTGTAGAGGATGCTTGTCGGATGGTCGTCGCTGTCGTGATTAAAATACATCTGGGGGTTGTCTTGGAGTTCTGTTTTGAAACCCGGTGGTCGTCTTCCCGGGGGAGGGGGGGGATTTTGTTTGGGGAAACCTGCCCGCTTAAAACCAGACCTCGGACAAAATGCTTTTGTCCTTGATTTATTGGGTTTGGGTAACCATGGTGAAGAAAATCTGGGGAAGGGGAAAACGGGCCTTTTGTCCGGGGCGCTTCAGCAGGTTTTGCAACAGCCCTAAATTGCTCCATTTTCTCCCCATCATCGAGCCTCTGGAGCGTTTAGCCCCTGCTGTTACGCTTCAACATTAGAAGAGAAGATAATTCTGAAAATTTATCACCGGGTTTTGCCTGCCAGACTTTGGGCAAACACCTCCCATTTTACATTCTTGAAGCATTGAGGATTTGGGCACGGAGATCTCGTATCGGTGCCATTTCGAACCCAAAGTGGGTTCGATTTCTCGCTGTCTTTCCTTGCCCGAGTTGTTCCTGATCAATTGTGATCTGATTATGACATGGTTGACTCTTAAAAGACTTAGATGTGCAAAGAAGCCTTGATCTCCAATTAGCTGAAGCAATTATTCTTTCTACTTTGACTACAACTACCGTGTTTTCCCCAAAATAAGACAGGGTCTTATTTTCTTTTGACCCCTGAAAAGGGTCTAAGACCCCACTTGGCCTTATTTTTGGCAAGGTCGTATTATTTTTGAGGTGCAGGAGGCGGCGAGCATGGTCACCTCATGGCTGTTGCTGTGTTGCAATATTTTCGGGGAGGGCTCATTTTAGTGCATGCGCTCCATTATAAGCCCCGATTGGGCTTATTATCTGGGGAGGGCTTATTTTCAGGGTAACAGGGTATTGCTGTTATCCTCTTTTTTTGAAAAGACGTTAGACAACGATTTGCCTGAAAGGGGATAGGGTCGCCTGCTTGAGCAGGAGGTTAGACTAGAAGACCTCTGAGATCCCTTCCAACTTTTGTTGTTCTGTTCTTCCTGTGCTTCTGACTAAGTAGGGGGAGAAGTGACATGAGGAATAGATTGCAGCAGGTTAAAGAAATTGATCGTGGCTTAAGAGGGTCAAAATAACCATGATCATCATCATCCAAGCTTGCAGAGTTTCAACTTCCGAAGTGGGAAAATAGAAATCCAGACGGACCATTCGATTGTAAACTCTGCCACTGTTTGGATCCGTGCACCACCCGGATGATGTCACCATCCTCAAGAGAGGTGGAGTTACAGTCCAGGTAGCATGTGTCAATTTTCTGCATTAAGGAAGCGTGGCCAGGAGGTGGCCAAATAGAGGAGAAGATTTGCTTTCGTAGTCATTTCCGAAGTTTTCTGGAAAGCAAATTGCAACGTGCCCAGCACAAATTCGGTTCTGTTGGCAGCCGGTCCAAAATTGGCTGGCTGCTTGCCCAGTTTGGCTGGAATTGAATTTCAGATATAAGAAATGAAAAGGAAGAGGGAGGGGTGAATAATGAAGAAATGAATGCAACAAATGTTTTGGTAAACAATGTGACAGTAACAGGTGGCCCTTCCTTCCCTCCTTCCCTCCTTCCTCTCTCCCTCCCTCCCTCCTTCCTCTCTCCCTCCCTCCATCTTTCCTTTCTTCCATCTAATTTCCTTCTTTCCCTCCCTCTCTCCCTCCATCCCACTTTCCTTTCTTCCATCTAGTTTCTTTCCTCCCTCCCTCTGGCTTTCCTTTCTTCCATCTAGTTTCCTTCCTTCTTTCCTTCCTTCCTCCCTCCCTCCCTCCCTCCCTTCATTTCTCCCGCTTTCCTTTCTTCCATCCAGTTTTCTTCCTCCCTCCCACTCTCCTTCCTCTCTCTCTCCCTCCCTCTTTCCTTTCCTCCATTAATTTCCTTCCTTCCCTCCCTCTCTCCCTCCATCCCACTTTCTTCCATCTAGTTTCCTCCCTCCCTCCCGCTTTCCTTTCTTCCATCTACTTCCCTCCCTCCCTCCCTCTCACTTTCCTTTCTTCCATCCAGTTTCCTTCCTTCCTCCCTTCCTCTTAATATTTCAAAAGTTCCTGTCCATTGCTTTCCCCTGCTGGGCCTCTTTTTTGTGTGTGCAATGGCCAAATGAACCTCGTAAGGGACAAAACCGAATTCAGACAGCGTGTGAGCGTTGTGTTTGGTTCAGGTGATACAAGTAGTCCTCGATTTACAACACTTCATTTAGTGACCGTTCAAAGTTGCACTATTCCTTATTTGTGTGAGAAAGCATTTGGGATGATTCAAATGATTGTAGAGAAAAATGTTTTGCAGGGTGGACGAAGGTGGTCAAAAGACAAACCATTGCCTTGAAGTGAGCAATCTTGACTCACAATGACGTCCCAGAGGATTTGGGACGTTCCATAGAGTTAAAAGTCAAGTTCCAAGCAAAGCTGACTTTTGAAATTGACTGATGGTGATTTTTGTCAATGCTGGTGGCATTTGAGCAGTGTTCCAGATGTTTGTGGGTTGCACCCAAAAACACCTGTTGATCTTGGTGCCCTCTTTGCTTTCTTTCCCCACAATCGTCCGACTTCTATTTGCAGATCTTGGTGTTTGGTGATTCTCTCCAGTTCTTCTTCTCCTTCTCTTCTGCTGTCTCTAACTCCAGACTTTTCAGACTTTTTTCACCTTTCTTATTGACACTTATTAACGTGGAAGGTGCTTGTTGGTTTGAATTCTCAAGTGACAGAGGGCTTCATTGTCTGTCGCCAAGTTAGTAACCTGGTTGTGAAGTGAATCTGGCTTCCCCATGGACTTCGCTTCTTGGTGTCAGGGATCCCACAGTTGCCCTAAATAACACATGAGCCTGAAGCCAAGCTTCAAAAGAAATCCAGTTATTTATTAGGAGCAACATATCGGCACATACCCAAGTGGAGCCAACTCTGACCCCATGTAATTTACAGTCCAATTGTGACCCTGTTTCTCCCCTCCCACCAGGGTGTGTCATGAATCACATTCACCAATGGAGCGCTTTTGCAGGCTGTAGCGATTACTCCCCTTCGGTTGCTGTGGGTAACCCAGGAGATAGCCTTGAGAAAAATATGCCTGGAATGTGCTTCTGTTTGTAGCTGACGTGCTGTGCTACTTCGTCAGTTTCCCATCCCCCTTGCCTATGGCAACTCGAGAGCAGGCCAGGGATGTTTAGTTGACCCTCGCAAGGTCACACTGGGACACCTCGGCCATCATAAACATGAGTCAGCTGCCAAGCGTCTGAATTTTGATCACATGATTGTGGGGATGCTGCAATGGTAGTACGTATGAAAAAAAACAGTCATGGTCACTTTTTTCAAGGCTGTTGTAACTTCAAACGGTCACTAAATGAACTGTTATAAATCGAGGACTACATGTATTCCAGCACATCACTGTGGCTACTTTGTCTAGTCCGTTTGTGTGATCCTCTTGCAGCAGCTAACTAGGAGGTGCCATTTTGCTGTCTGTTGCTGTCTTCACAATGCTGGCGTGGTGCGTATTTGCGGTGTAGCCACACAGCCACAGCAGCAAGAACAATAATAAGATTAATACCCCTTTTTTTTTTTACGTGCGGTCAGGCTCGGAGACAAGAAAGCCAAACCTCGGTGTCAGCAACCCTGGCTTGTAATGTTTAATTTCCTGGTGCAAACTGAAACTTTGCCTTGTCTTAATGCTCGCCTGATCTGCAGATTTATGGCCTACAAATAATTTGGTGATCTGCTTAATGCCATCTCTGTTGTTAGACATGGAGTTACTCTCTGGGGATGGGCTTTGGTGATTAGATCAGCCCTCAGTATTTAAAGACAAATGCTACCTAATTCGGGATGCGCAGGGGAAAAAGGAAAGTATACAGAAACGAATGAATCTCTGCAATTATTCCAGAGAAGATACTGTTTGGCAGCCTATTATGGGGATCACATATCCCAGCCGTTACTAAGCAGAGAATGTTAATCACATATCTTGCAGGAAAGATTATGGATCTGGCTTACAAGATCCCACTTAGTAGTATTGTATTGGAGCGGTGCTTTTAGAACAATTATTACTCAATTATGCTAATCCATCAAACATTCATTTAGCACAATCAAGTAGTGTTTTTAAATATTTAAGACAGTACAAATTCAGGTAGCCCTCAACTTACCACAGTTTTTTTTAGTGGCGGTTGAAAGTTACAACAGCACTGAAAACGTCACATGATCAAAATTTGGATGTTTGGCAGCTGAGTCGTATTTATGACGGTTGCAGTGTCCCGGGGTCACGTTAATCCCCTTTTGCGACCTTCTGACAAGCAAAGTCCATGAGGATGCCAGATCTATCTATCTATCTATCTATCTATCTATCTATCTATCTATCTATCTATCTATCTATCTATCTATCTATCTATCCATTATCTATCTATCTATCATCTATCTATCTATCTATCTATCTATCTATCTATCTATCTATCCTCTATCTATCTATCCATCTTCTATCCATCCATCCTCCATCTATCTCTATCTATCTATCTATCTATCTATCTATCTATCTATCTATCTATCTATCTATCTATCTATCCATCATTATTTATCTATCTATCTATCTATCTATCTATCTATCTATCTATCTATCTATCTATCTATCTATCTATCATCTACCCACCTACCTACCCACCCACCCACCCATCCATCCATCCATCTAGGTACCCTTAATCCTAATGGCACGAGGAAAGCCAGAAAGATCTGAGATTCTTGATTGGGTACCACATAAAGATACAGGCTTTCAGCCGAACTTTTTCAAGTATTACAGCGTGGCATGCTTGCCCTTCATCCAAGAATATTTTAACCTCCCTGGACTGCATAAGTGAATGGAGCCATTCTTTGTTACTCCCAAGCTGTGGAACAGCTTGCCTCCAGAAGTTGTGAATGCTCCAACACTGGACGTTTTAAAGAAGATGTTGGATAGCCATCTGTCTGAAACGGTATAGGGTTTCCTGCCTAGGCAGGGGGTTGGACTAGAAGATCTCCAAGGTCCCTTCCAACTCTGCTATTGTATTGTATTGTATTGTATTGTATTGTATTGTATTGTATTGTATTGTTACTTTACACAATAGGCCTCCCAGAAATCCTAAATAGCCACTTTCAACTCTTGAGAGTCCTTAGTTATTGCAGGCTCTCTGAAGTTCTTTTGTGCACATCAAAGCCAAGCCTGCATGTATTTGGGTAGAGGAGAAGAGATTATTAATGTATCTCCCTGCATCAAGGTAGCTGTTGTGGCCCGTCAGCGGAGCTGGCAGCAGACTCGGACAGTGAGGAGGTTAGGGAGGAACATGGGCCAGAGCCTGGGGAAGGCTCTGATGAGGGCTGTGTGTTGGAGGCAGAGAGGGGGCCGGGGTCATCTGACAGTTAACAGCTGCCTTCAGAGTCAGACATCAGTGAGGCAGACAAACAGCTGAAGCCTGTTCCCTGTGTGCGCATGCACAGAGTTGCCAGGCAAAGGGAACAGCTAAAGAACAGTGGTTGACTTGGGAGTAAGGCCACAGGTGGATGATGCATGGCCCCTCCCATAGGGAATAAAAGAGGAGCGAAAGGAGAGTGGAGTTTGCAGGAGACAATTAGTTGGCTTAGTTGGTTCGTGACTCTCCGACACTCCTTGCCAATATCGGCCTCTCAGCTCTCCAAGCCAGGTAAGGTTTGTGACTGTAAATCCTCCCTTGAAAGACTTTACTGGATGTCAATGAGCAGAATTCACAGTCAATTAATAAAAGGTTTTTTTTAAAAAATTGGGACAAGGAGTTTGCTTCATTCTCTCAGGAGGCCTTGCTCAGAACAGTAGCAGGGAGAATGAGATATTTTCTAATTCGATTGTATACGAGCAGGGCTTGCAAAGCAAACCTCAACGGGTCAAGTGAAGGCCAGTGTATTCATCTGCAGAACCTGCTAAGGTTGCTTTGACTGGTTGAGTCCATCTATGGGTGGGCTTGGCCTTAACTTCTTAAGCAAATCCGGTCTTCTAACTGCGGAAAAAGGTGAATGAATGACAAAACAGCTTTTGAGCCTGAACAGAGTCCTTTCCTTCTCATTCTCTAAGCCAGCATTCCCCAATCTTTCCGGGTTGGCAGCCCAGAGTGGGGGGGGAGGGAGGGGAGAGAAGATGATTTTGTAGGAGGAACAGACACATGCGTGTAGATGAGCAGGTCTGTGAGCTCCCACAAATAGGCCATGGAGCTCATTTTGAATGGATATTACATCTAGGTTCTGTCCTACAAAGCAGGTCTCATTCTTCTGCTCTTCCCTTCATTGTATATCATCCTCCTCCTTTTCTTCTTTTCATCTTTGCTTTAATTTCACTTTGCTTCCGATGGGATACCACGATGGTAACACTGGGTCAGCATGGGTCTATGACAGTGGTGTCAAACTTGATTACATTGAGGGCCGCATCAGGATTATATTTGACCTCCGGGGCCCAGGATAGGTGTGGTCAGGGTGGGTGTGGCCAGCTCAATGTCACTTGTGTTGGGGGTGCCTGTGGTGGCCCAAGTGCTCTGCCAGTAAAAACGGGCTCCTGAGCTCTGTTTTTGGCTGCGACGGCCTCCTGCAACCCTCTGCCAGCAAAAATGGAGCTCAGGCGGCCCTCGCGATCTCCTTTTTTGCTGGCAGAGGCACCACATGCTGGTCCTTCACCGTTTCCAGGGTGGCCCCACGGGCCAGATCTAAGCATACCTGCAAGCCAATCTGCCCTGTTTGACACCCCTGCTGTATAGCATTCAGGAGTTTACACTGAGATCTGTCCATTAAAGCAGAGGTCTTCAACTTGGCAACTTTTAAGACTTGTGGACTTCAACTCCCAGAATTTTCCAGCCAGCAGAGCTGGATGCAAAAGGAAGGAGCAGAGCTGGCTGGAGAATTCTGGGAGTTGAAGTCCACAAGTCTTAAAGTTGCCAAGTTTGGGGACCCCTGCATTAAAGGAACAGGAGAAATGGGAATACTAAAGCAGTAAGATTTAATTTCCTCTCAGGTGAAATTGGAGTAATCTTTGATCCAACAGAAGAGAACCAGAAATTAATGCACTGGTTTAAAGTAGGGCAAAATTTGCTTCATGGATTTCTCACTCAATGACATAACTTTTGGGCTCAATGGTGGTCATATGTTGAAGAGGGTGGCCCTCCCGATCTCTGTTTTTGCTGGCAGAGGCAACCGCTGACTGGTCCTTTGCGATTTCCAGATCTAAGCACCCCGCGGGCCGGATCTGATCCATGGGCCTTGAGTTTGACACCCCTGGTCTATGACAACATGACCAATTCTCCATGGGACAACTCTCCATGGCCAACTCGCTGTGGGACAAGAATTACAGCAATAGCAAAGAAATGATGGAGCTGTCAACTCATAAAGTTGCCATGTTGAGGAAAGGGGGGGGAGCACATTCCATGTACACCGTCCGCTAGAGTCGGATCTCAGATTACTACAACAGACTTGTGAGGCATGCACCCAGTTGGAGAATGCGATTTATGACAGACTGAGGGGAGGGAACAAACAGGGACACAGTTCAGCCATAATTAAAATGAGGTCAGATCTGACTGCAATAGGGTATTGCCGAAATGGTGTTCCTAATAAATGACTGGATTTCTTTTGAAACTTGGCTCAAGGCTCATGAATTAATTAGGGCATCTTTCGGAAACTTGACAGTCAGTCAGATCTGACAGAATAATTAAAGGATGCAAAAGGGAGGACAGAATGAAATGTGAATGGCAAAAAAATTAAATATTTTTATTTATTTATTTGAAATAATTAAATCAAATTGTTAAATTGTCCCCTGGAGAATTGTATCATTCCCGCTCTTTGCAATCCCTCAAACTTATTCCAGACTCCAAAGGACTGACAGAATAGCTTTTGGTCCTTGGGATACTATTGCCTTCTGCAGGATGGTGTTTTTGATGTCCTAGTTCTAGTTACTTCTAGTCTTTGCAATGTTCTGATGGTTTTCCATCCAAATACTATAACTAAGGCTGATTCTGTTTACTTTCTAAGCTCAGCCAAGTAAACCTGTCAACTGGACTTTGCAAGAAGATCCCATCCAGGCTGAACTGATATAATGTTCTCTGTTGTACCTAGATATTTGTCTTGGGCTTTTAGAAATGCACCAAATAACTCAAGGCTTCTTTACATCATAAAAAGGGAGTAACAATCATAGAGGCTACAGTGTTTTGGTTGAGTTCCTATCCTTCTTTGTACGCTTGAGCATTGTATATATATATTTACTCCCATTAAATCTCTTCTTTTAAGCTAATTGTTGGTTAATGAACACCGCAGGGTTCTTAATTGGTGGCGAGGAGAAAAATGACTCCTTCATTTTTATGTTCAACAATGCTTATGATCAGTGGTGGGATTCAACCAGTTCGCACCACTTCAGGAGAACTGGTTGTTTAACTTTCTGAGCAGTTTGGCAAACTGGTTGTTGGAAGAAATCAGGGCAGAGAAGCGGTTGTTAAATTACTTGAATCCTACAACTGCTTATGATGGACTTATAGTTAATTAATAGCAAGTTGACGCAGTTGATAAAGACTCTCAGAGGTCATGGAATTTTGAGAGGACAGGAAAAGAAAATGAAGGGTGAATGGGAAAATCCTTCAAACATTTTCCACCAAAATGTGACCACCATAAATAACCATTGAAATCCTCCTCCAAATGCCAATTTCATATGGCACTGAAATGAATGCCCGTAACAAATGTGGTTTTTCCCCTGACTAAAATCAGCCTTGTAGTTTAGTCGCTTTGTGGAGCAAGTGTACAGCTAAACATGTTTTACAGCTTTGCGTTTCTTTAATCTTTAATGCTTTGGTCAGTAACTGCTCTGGCCTCCCAACTTCCAACTGCTGAAGCTAGCTTGCAGATTGCTAGAAACAGTGGTGGGATTTTTTTAAAAAAAATTACTACATTTCCTCCCCACTCCTGGGGAAAGGATACTACAAAATCCCCATTCCCACCCCACCCCACTAACCTGCTTTCCAGCTCCGTTCTCCTGTGCAGGGCAGCAAAAGAAGACCTAGCCAATCAGCTGGGACTCAGGAAGCAGAGAATAGATCAGGGACGGGGCCAGTCAGAAGTGGTATTTGCCAGTTCTCCACACTATTCAAAATTTCTGCTACTGGTTCACCAGAACCGGTCAGAAGCGGCTGAATACCACCTCTGGCTAGAAATCATAGTGGTCTCTGGATTAGACTATACTATACTATTAACAGAATAAAAGAATAACAGGAGTTGGAAGGGACCTTAAAGGTATTCTAGTCCAGCCCTCTGCTCAATCAGGAGACCCTATAACATTTCAGACAAATCTTTTTAAAACTTCCAGTGATGGAGCACGTACAACTTCTGGAGGCAAGTCGTTCACCCGATTGTCAGGAAAGCTCTTCTTAGTTCTAGGTTGGTCCTCTCCTGGATTAGTTCCCATCCATTGTTTCTTGTCTTGACTTCTAGTGCTTTGGAAAATAGGTTGACCCCCTCTTCTTTGTGGCAGCTCCTCAAACACTGGAATACTGCTATGGCGTCACCCTAAGTCCTCCTTTTTACTAGAGTAGACATACCCAATTCCTGCTATCATTCTTCATATCTTTTAGCCTCCAGTCCCCATATCATATATTTTGGGAATTGCAGAATTGAACGTTTTTGCCCATCTTTACACAGGCACACAGGCGACACAGGGACAGTTTATCTTAGAAGTAATAACCCAAAAGTTCCATATTTAGGAAGTGTGTAAACAAACCTCCATTACATCTTTAGTTATTCCTTCTCTTCCTCGCTGAATAGTGCTAAGCGGTGGCTCAGTGGCTAAGATGCTGAGCTTGTCAATCAGAAGGTCAGCAGTTCAGCAGTTTGAATCCCTAGTGCCGCATAACGGAGAGAGCTCCTGTTACTTGTCCCAGCTTCTGCCAGCCTAGCACTTCGAAAGTACGTAAAAATATTTTGCTTCACAACCATGCGGCTAACTTCACAACTGCAGGGATTCGCTTAACAAACTGCGGAACTCAAGGTCGTAAAACGGGACAAAACTCATTTAACAAGTGTCTCTCGCTTGGCAACAGAAATGTTGTGCTGCATTGGGGTCAAGGAGAGAAGCACACCATACGATAGACCACAAATTCTACAAGCCTGTGATGACCCAGGGCATGGCACAAAGATAACACACACAGCTGGCAGTTCAAACTGCCTCTTTGTTGCTCCAAATCTCCCCCAAACGCTCCCATGTTTCTGGCAAGTCCCAGAGCAAAGTGATAACAACAACAACAACCCCCCACCCCAAACCTCAAGCATCCTCTAGCTGCAATTAGTCCAGCCCAGCGCTGTCTGCACGGCAATAAATCCCAAATGTATTTGGCAAAACAAGGGCAAATCAAGGAGTTCAGGAAGCAAAACATCCAGGTAATTAGTCCAGAACGCCAACAAGGAATGCAAGGACTCTTGGCAAGTTCAAAAGTCGGCACCCAACACTTAGGAACTCAGAATTTGTTCCCAACAAATGCCCTTCCCCACAGCATCTCCTTAAGTCTCATTCCCCAGGTGTGCCCTGTGGAGAAAGGTGGGACACTCTCCTCCTGAGTAAACTTTTTCAGTCTGCACTGATCACGCCTTCTCTGCACTCTCTGAGCCCTTGGATCAGGAGGGGGTGGTTCTTGCTCCTCGCCTGAGCTCTGCCTCTCCTGTTCATCCTGCCTCTGTTCTTCCCTGCCTGCAGCCTTACTAATTCTGAAGAACCTTGCCTGAACTGACTCTGCCCTTCCCCAGTTTCTTCCAAAGCCAACAGAACTGCCCTCCCACTCGCTGTCAGTTCTTGTTCCAGCTCATCTTCCCCCACAGTCAGACTCGGATGGGGGCACGACAAAACCTCTTATAGGATGGAGGAAAAGAGCTGATTGAAAATTGTCAAGTATAAAAGAAAGCTGGGTTCTTGAAGTGTTGGACCACTACATGAGTCTGGCTTTGTTCTATAAGATCTTATGAACATGGCCTTTTATTTGTTATTTTGGAAATCATTTGAAATCATCTCCTTTTAGATCTCTCTGTCTCCTTTGTTCTCCTGTTTGGTTTTTGCATAACCATTTTGAGTGGGGAGTTTCTACAGAGACCCCCCGCCCACCCTCTTTTTCTTCTGCTGCTAATGCTTGGTGAAAATCAAATTTTAATCTAATAGAAAATCCATCAAGTAGAACTCTGCTTCTCTATTTTGGAGGTCCAATTAAGCCGATCGCTCAGCACTTCTACCGTTCTGTAATCTGTTCCAGGAATTTCATGTTTAGCCTGTTTAATGCCTCATTAATCCCTGCTGGAGGATGATATATATTAAGGAAAGCCAGATTATAGAACTTTAATCTAGTGATTTCCCCAATCTGCTAAAAAGGATAGACGGTTAAGGATGCCAAATTTTGGGGGTTCACCTAGGAAACTTTTGGATGCAAAGTGCACACGTGTTTCTCCTGTGTTATTTCCAGCAGCTGGGAAGTCCACTCCTTCAGTTTGTTGATGCTGGTCTAGACTGTAGTCAAAATCAGATTGCCGTGGCTTGGTGGGCGTGATGTGGCTTGGTGGGCGTGGCAGGGGAAGGATACTGCAATATCTCCATTTCCACCCCACTCTGGGGCCAACTAGAGGTGGCATTTGCCGGTTCTCCAAACTGCTCAAAATTTCTGCTACCAGTTCTCCAAACTACTCAACATTTCCGTTACTGGTTCTCTAAACTACTCAACATTTCCACTACCGGTTCTCCAAACTACTCAACATTTCCACTACCGGTTCTCCAAACTACTCAACATTTCCGCTACCGGTTCTCCAAACTACTCAACATTTCCGCTACCGGTTCTCCAAACTACTCAACATTTCCACTACCGGTTCTCCAAACTACTCAACATTTCCACTACCCGTTCTCCAAACTACTCAACATTTCCACTACCGGTTCTCCAAACTACTCAACATTTCTGCTACTGGTTCTCCAGAACCTGTCAGAACCTGCTGGAGGTCTTCTAGTGCAACCTTGCCTTGGAGATCTTCTAGTGCAACCCCCCCCCCCACTCGAGCAGGAGACCCCTATACCATTTCAGACAAATGGTTCTCTAATCTCTTCACAAAATCTTCCGGTGATGGGGCACCCACAACTTTTAGAGGCAAGACATCTCCCCCCCCCCCCCCCGATTCATTGTTCAAACTGTTAGGAAGTTTCTCCTTAATTCCGGGTTGCGTCTCTCCTTGATTAGTTTCCACCTGTTGTTTCTTCTCCTGCCTTCGGGTGCTTTGGAGAATAAGTTGACCCTTCTCTTCTTTGTGGCACAGGGCAAGCCTGTCACAGCACAGTAGCACCAAGAATGCCTTGTTGGTTTTACAGGGTGATTATAACCAAGAGTTTGCAGATCGCATATTTGCTTATTTCCAAAATTCCTTGTATCTGTTAAGCACCAGCCAGGTGACTTATGACCATAAGGCAGTGGTGATGCCTAAGTGTCCAAATCAGAATGTGCATGCACGCATGCCAGAGCATCGGAAACCCAAACACCAGCTGGCTGGTACGCGCATGCCTATTTTTGGGGCGTTTTCAGGCTCATTTTCAGGCCGGTTTGGGGGCATTTTTAGGCAGGTTTTTGGACATTTCTGGGCTGTTTTCAGGCCGTTTTTTCAGGCCATTTTCAGGCCTGACCAGCTGGCAGGTGCTCCAAAAACCAGAAGAGGAGCTGGATACAGCACGCCTGCTAAAGAGCGAGCTCTACATGCCACCTCTGGCACACATGCCGTAGGTTCGCCATCATGGCCATAAGGTGTTGCAACCCATTTTAGTGGCCCCTTTGCATGCAGATCAATAAATATCCGGATCAGAAGTTGCCGTTAGATTTTGTCTTGCAGGGTTCACTTGATTTTGCCTTGCTCTTACCTAATTCCTACAGCAAAACGATCTGTGTATAATGCCAACAGGAAATGGTGTGTGTTATCAGCTAAGCTGGCCCGGAGCCTGGTTAGAAATATGAGGAAATGAGAGGGGGAGACTGGACTAAGCTCACCTGGCTGGCATCTAGACTGAATAAAAGGCTAGAAGGATTAAGCTCTCCCTGGTTCTAGCCCATCTCCTTCACCACTACCTCATGCCAGTTCTCTGTAGGAGATGCTTAGCCCATGTGGCACAATGTGCAGAAACAGGATGTAGTTGATGCAGCTTGTTTTTTGCTCAGCTCATGAAAGTCCCTACCACCTTCCTTCCTTCCTCTCTCCCTCCTTTCCTTCCTCCCTGCCACTTTCATTTCTCCAGTTTCTTCCTTTGTTTCCTTCCTTCCTTCCTCCGTTTCTTCCTTTCTCATGCCCTCCTTTCTTCCTCCCTCCCTTCCTGCCACTTTCATTTCTCCATCCAGTTTCCTTCCTTCCTTCTTTCTTCCTTCCTTTCTTCCTCCTTTTTTTCCATCCAGTTCCTTTCTTTCTCTCTCCCTGCCACTTTCATTTCTTCCATCCAGTTTGTTCCCTCCCTCCCTCCTTTCAATCCTTTCTCATGCCATCGTTTCCTTCCTCCCTCCCTGCCACTTTTGTTTCTTCCATCCAGTTTCCTCCCTCCCTCCTTTCTTTCCTTTCTCCTTCCTCTCCCATTCTCCACTTTCCCTCCCTTCCCTTCCCATCTTGGTGCCATTCTTTACTTCCCAAACCATGTTTACCCAATGGCGTCCTCTCTCCCTTCCCGCTCCCTCCCTGTGTCAAATTGCAACAGATATAATTCCTTCATTGTGGAGGAATTCCTCTTTGCTACTTTCTTTACAGAGTTAACAAGCACCATGTGGCATTACCGCATTGCATAATCTTTATATCTTTGTATGGTATTAGGTGTCATTGCATTATATTGTGTTCAATAATAGCAACCTTTAAGGATTCTTCAGATATTTATAATTAAGCTAAAATTCCTGCAGTGGATCTGCAGCAGGCAAAAATAATTGTTTCATTTTAGTGCGTTTAATAGAAATTAAACGTGATGCCCTATTCAGTGTAAATCACTGTTTAGTGGAATAAATAAGTAAATAACGAAACCAAACAAAAGAAATCATAAAGCTGTCCTGGTTTAATTTTACAGTTTCTTTCTTCCTGACAAGTTAATATTCCTAATCTTACACCTGACTGTGCATTTTGAATTAATTTTATTATGCTAAACTAATGAACAGGGGGGCGGGAACAATATGAATGTTAAGGCTTAGCATGGTACAAAAATTATTGAGCAGGTCTGTGCTATTTATTAAAGCAACACCATCTGTTTTCAGGCTACACAGAAGATTGGAGCACAAGCTGTTGCCTTAAGAATTGCAGGAATCCTGCTTTAATTATTTGGTTGCTTAAAACAGCATTTTCTTTTTTCATGGCTCATGCTCAACCTTGTCTGATTGTTGTGAGCAATAGTGGAATAATAGCATCTTTGTCCAAGGTCTGAAGTCCTTCTTTCAAAAAAAAAAAAATCTTTTTTAAAAAATGTGCTTTATTGCTCATAAGGGGGCGCGGTGGCTCAGTGGCTAAGACACTGAGTTTGTTGATCAGAAAGGTCAGCAGTTGAGCGGTTCGAATCCCTAGTGCTGCGTAACAGAGTGAGCTCCCTTTACTTGTCCCAGCTTCTGCCAACCTAGCAGTTCGAAAGCATGTAAAAATGCAAGTAGAAAAATAGAGACCACCTTTGGTGGGAAGGTAACAGCGTTCCGTGCGCCTTTGGCATTTAGTCATGCCGGCCACATGACCACGGAGACATCTTCGGACAGTGCTGGCTCTTCGGCTTTGAAACGGAGATGAGCACCGCCTCCTAGAGTCGGGAACGACTAACACAGATGTGCGAAGGGAACCTTTACCTTTACTATTGCTCATAAACTGCTAAATTAATCCTGAGATTGTGAGAAAGGAAAAAAGAGGGGGATGATTCTAGAAAACTTCATTATAAATTAGCATCTTCACCTCCAAAAAATACTGTACAGGTAATCCTTGATTTACAAGAGTTCATTTAGCAACCATTCAAAGTCACAACGGCACTGAAAAAAAAAAGACTTACGGCCATTTTTCACATTTATGACCATTTCAGCATCCCCATGAGCACAGGATCAAAATTTGGAACTTGGCAACTGACTCGCATTTATGACGGTTGCAGTGTCCCGGTGGGATGTGTGTCACGTGATCCCCTTTTGCGACCTTCTGACAAGCCATGTCACAATGGGGGACGCCGGATTCACTTAACGCCCGTGTGGCTAACTTAACAACTGCAGAGCTTCACTTAACCCCTGTGGCAAGAAAGGTGGTAAAATGGGACAAAACTCACTTAACAACTGTCTCACTTAGCAACAGGGATTTCGGCCTCAATTGTGGCCGTACGTCGAGGACAGCCTGTATCAGTGATGGCTAACCTTTTTGTCGTTGTGTGCTGAAAGTGTGTGCGTGTGTGCGCACACCCATAATGCAATGCACGCGTCACTCACACACACACACACACACACACACACACACACACACCCTACCCCCATGCACAAATGCGAACGACACCCCTCCCCCCTACGGCCCGTTTTGGGCCTAGCAGGCCTCCCTACAGTCGCCTGGCACCCAGAAATGGAGCATGGGGGGTTGTGCCTACCTCCTGCAACCTGTTTTGGGCCTAGCAGGCCTCCTTGCAGCCGCCTGGCACCAGAAATGGAGCACGCGGGGGGGGACTACCGCCCACAGCCCGTTTTGGGCCTAACAGGCCTCCCTGAAGCTGCCTAGGACTAAAAATGTGCTGCAGGGGAGCGCTGCACCCCACTGGGCTCCCCTCCATCCTCACGCATGTGCACACAGCCCCCCCTTTCCCCTGCTCATGCGCACGTATGATCCACATGTGCCCCACCCCCACACACGCACGACAGAGACCCGAAAATCAGCGGGCCAGCAGGAGGCATGTGGGCATGGGTGATGGAGCTGAGCTGGAGAATGCCCACAGAGAGTTCTCTGTGTGCCACCTGTGGTATGCATGCCATAGGTTTGCCATCACGGACTTATATTGCTAACCCATTACTGCAAACGCTACTTTTTTTTTTTCTGTAGAGTGTAAAGTGACAGTTCCCCTGCCTGAAATCTCTTGATGTCTAAGTGTGTGCCTTGTTCTTTTTAGTGAGGTGTTTTTGTCTGCAACCAACACACTTTATTTGTGTTTGGTAAAGAGGAAATCCTAGAAAACAAGAATATTAAGAGGACTAGTCATAAAGACGTGCAATTTACCATACAATTACATCCGAGACACATCATCACCCAAAGATATAATCATGTAGACAAGAAAAATACAGCAATAAATCTCTCAGAACAATTGTCGCAATTGTCTGAGAAGCAGCTTACCTGCATATCCGGGATGTGTCAAAATCGGTTAAAGCAGGTAACTTCAAAAACTCCACTTAAAGAAGCGTATTTCTTTCCTCATCCCACAGTTTACATCGTAGCTTCTCACCTATCAAACAGGTTCGTCATCCCAGCTGAGACAGTTTGATCTATGTTTCAATGTTGGCTTTTTCCCCCCCACACAGACCACACAATTCTTCTGTAACAGCCGTGATGGTGAACCTACGGCACACGTGCCAGAGGTGGCACACAGAGCCTTCTCTGTGGGCAACTGCACTGTTGCCAGCTGTTTTTCTGGTTTCCAGCGTGTGCCAGCCAGCTGGTCTTCGCGGGTGCCAGAGTGCTGGAAAATGGCCTGAAAATGGCCCGAAAAAGTGCCGTTTTCCAGGCCGTTTTCAGGCATTTGGGGCCGCTTTTCTTTGTGGCCACTGAAATGGACAGCTAGTCGTTGCAAGCACCAGAGCGCCCCAAAACAGCCTGAAAACAGCCCGAAAAACAGTCTGAAAATGGGCAAAAAATGCCCTGAAAACACCCAGAAAAATGCCCCCAAAACAGGCATGCATGCGCTGGCCAGCTGTTCTTCATGTTTCCAGTGCTCCGGCACGTGTATGTGCGCACATGCACACCCATTCTGGTTTGGGCACTTGGTGCTGAAAAATTTCCCCATCACTGTGATACAGTGTCTGATTAACACATGGGCTTCACTGTACCAGAGAAACTCCCGTGCCTAAACATCAGGGTAGATCAAAATCAATGGGGCTTTTTGACTTTTTTCGCCGTGATTGTTAAGTGAATTGCAGCAGTTGTGAAGTTAGGAACATGGTTGTTAAAGTGAATCTGGCTTCCCCATCGACTTCGCTTGTCGGAAGGTCGCAAAAGGTAATAATCACGTGACAATAACCCCCCCCCATTGCAACCGTCATAAATACAAATCAGTTGCCAAGCATACGGATTTTGATCAGGTGACCATGGGGTTGCTGCAATGGTCGTAAAGTGTGGAAAAACTCACTCAGTCATAAGTTACTTTTTTCAGTGCCATCATAACTCTGAACAGTCACTAAATGAATGGTCATAAGTCGAGGGCAATCTGTGCAACATGAGGAAAAATTGGCACGAGCCTTTTAGAAAAAACCAAGGAAAGCTGAATCATGTCACTGGCCTAAATAAATCCCACCTTTGTCTCACTATCATATTACAAGCTAGTGGCCTTTGCTACGCTTTACAATCATGGAATATCCGTAAAATAGTTCAGGTTTTTTTTAACAGATTAACAGAATTGGAAAGGACTGTAAAGTACCCTAACGATGCTTGCTTCATAATAAGCGACCCGATATTGTAATACAAAAAGCAGTGATTTATTAACAGCTTCATTAGGCATTCTTCATTAGGCATTTCTTATTCGCAGCCATCTTTCTTGCTTTCTTTATCTGCTTTTGAACTTTGCCCGTGTTTCTGTCCTCCCTTCAGTCTTTGTCATAAATCACGTTATCCAATAGCTTCATTCATCTCAGCCAGCTACTGTAATCTGAGATCCGGCTCTGCCGCTGCTCTGCATGGAATGTCAACACAGAGAGTTGACAGGGACCTCATAGGTCATCTAGTCTAAAACACACACATACACCCTGGTGGAGACCCTACACCATTTCTGACAGATGATGGCAGCCCAGTCTCTTCTTGAAAGCTTCCAATGATAAAGCTCCCACAACTTCGGAAGCCAACTTTTGTTCCATCGGTTGATTGTTTTCACTGTCAGGAAATTTTTAGAATAGAATAGAATAATATGGAATATGAATAGAAATAGAATAGAATAATAGAATAGACTATGAATAGAATAGAATAATATGGAATATGAATGGAAATAGAATAGAATAGAATAATATGGAATAAGAATAGAATAGAATAATATGGAATATGAATAGAATAGAATAGAATTCTTTATTGGCCAAGTGTGATTGGACACACAAGGAATTTGTCTTCGGTGCATAAGCTCTCAGCGTACATAAAAGCTACAAGTGATAAATCATGATTGCTGTCAGAAAATTTCTCCTTATTTCTAGGTTGAAATTGTACAGTTGATTTGTCAAAACAAAACAGTAACTTTGTGTGTGCCCTGAATCTCCCAGAGAAAGCAGCAGAGTGGGAATAATCTACTTCTCCAAATTCATAACAATGTTCTAAATTGGGATCCGATTCACACTCTTTCACTGAAATTCAATACCGTCTCGCTTAACAACAGAAAGTTCAAGAGTTGGGTTCCATCACTTCATACCAGGAAGAATGCTCAAGGTATCCAGGTTGAGGATTTATTGAAGAAATATTTAAGGAGCAATTTAGGACAGAGGGCCACATTTCCTGGTCCACGGAACGCTACCAGTGTGTAGCCCATTGGGGATCCAAGTAGCAGCTGAGCGTGTGAAGCTACATTTGCACGTTGGTGGGATTAGGTGGCGCGTGCCATGCGAAACCATCTGCTTCCCCCCCTCTGCCCGCCACTACCGATCCACAGAGCCACAAAGGTTGGGGGCCACCGGTTTAGGATGTGGAATTACATATTTATCCTGGCAAACTAAAGGTGGCGCTCTTGCCTCACAATCAGAAGGTTATGAGTTTGATCCTAGGTAGAGGCAGATGTAGGGTCTCCTACTTGGGCATGTGGTTGGACTAAATGACTTGCAAGGTCCCTTCCAACTCTATTAATCTGTAACATCTCTTCTTTAGCATGGCACGCCTTGAAGCAGGTGCCTTTTTCCAGTTCCTAAAAGTTTGCATCCTTTGAAAATATCCACTTTCATTCTTTTCTTGGTGCTTCTACACAGGAGTGTGTGTGTGTTAAATAGTTGTATAGCCCAGTCTAACAATCTCCCCATTTAAAAACAAAAAGGTTGCTTTTTCCCCTCTACATTCTTATAAAGAACATTTCCCCCCCTAAACCTATTATTTTACTGCACTCTGTCAGATTAAACATGGAATCTATTCCTGCAATGGCTTTTCCCCCTACAATGCTCAACTTAGCCTATTAAGAAGTTGGTTATCAAAAGAGGTATGGCTATTATTCTAATAAATGAGAATATTTTCTCAATGAGGGCCTTAAGCCATTGTATAATGTTAGGCCGTGTTCTCAAATTAAAATTCTTATTCTAGTGGGAATCATCCTTTTTTCATACATTATGATGCGGCAATATTTTTCTCTTCAATTGTATAAAACAGCTGGAGGAATGTTTGCAGAGGAAAATGGTATCGCCAGTGGTCTTGTTAGTGAGGGATAAAGAATAGAAAGAGAGAAAGGAGAGGGAGGGAGGGAGGGAGGAAGGAAGGAACGGAAAGAGAAAGAAAGAGAAAGAAGAAAGAAAGAAAGAAGAAAGAAAGAAAGAAAGAAAGAAAGAAAGAAAGAAAGAAAAAAAGAAAAAAAAAGATGGGTGGATGAAGGAAAGGAAAAAGGAAGGAAGGAGAAAGAAGGAAGGAAAGAGAAAGAAAGAAAGGATGGATGAAGGGAAGGGAAAGAGGAAGGAAGGAGAAAGAAAGAAAGATGGATGGATGGATGAAGGGAAGGGAATGGGAAAAAGGAAGAAAGAAAGGGGGAAGAAAGAAAGAAAGAAAGAAAGAAAGAAAGAAAGAAAGAAAGAAAGAAAGAAAGAATGAATATTAAGGACCCTAGGAGGAGATGGCTGATGAATGCTTCTTGGTGAGACTGGATCTATTTGGGCCATTATGCCAAGAAGTCCTGACATGCAAAAATGAGCTGGATATCTCGCCTCCAGTTTCCCCCCAGTTTGCTTCCATCACTCCCTGCGGCCTCACTGCTTTCCTCATTTCCTCCACAAGCATTTCTGATATTCTGACTTTAGGGGGAAGATGCTACGGAGGATGCAGAGCCCCAAACACTCCCCTTTGCTAGAGCTAGAATCTGAGGTTTTCACCTTTAAGAACCCTCTTTTCACTCTTGGACTCTAAACCCTTCATCCTAGGTTTCCCCATTAAATATCCAGGTCTTATCTGACCTTTTTTACAAATTATTTTTAGCTGAAGTGGGAAGCTCTCTCGCTCCAAATCAAAATCTTGAATGGATGAACCCAGATATAGTTGCACGGAATAGCGCATGGCGGAGAATGGCATTGTTAGGAAGAGCGCTTAGGAAAAATAAACGGCAAAGATAATATATTCAGAGGGGAGGTGACGGGGGAGGCAGCCAGAAATAGCCGTGCATATCTGGGCAAGCTTATTTTATGACAGCCGTTTTGCACCTTTGATGTTGCCTTGAGTTTTAGTGTCATCTCCTTATTTGTTGGCCAAAAACATCAGGAGCCAGATTGCCTACAAGTTTAAATTATTATTGGACTGCTGTTGGGCTAACCTGACTTATTGGACTGCTGGCCCTGGTTGCTGTTTGGTTAACTTGGTTTATTGGACTGCTGGCCCTGGTTGCTGTTTGGGCTAACCTGGTTTATTGAACTACTGGCCCTGGTTACTGTTTGAATTAACCTGACTAATTGGACTGCTGGCCCTGGTTGCTGTTTGGTTAACCTGGTTTATTGGACTGCTGGCCCTGGTTGCTGTTTGGGCTAACTTGGTTTATTGAACTGCTGGCCCTGGTTGCTGTTTGGGCTAAACTGGTTTATTGAACTACTGGCCCTGGTTACTGTTTGAATTAACCTGACTTATTGGACTGCTGGCCCTAGTGGTTTATTGGACTGCTGGCCCTGGTTGCTGTTTGGTTAACCTGGTTTATTGGACTGCTGGCCCTGGTTGCTGTTTGGGCTAACCTGGTTTATTGAACTACTGGCCCTGGTTGCTGTTTGGGCTAACCTGGTTTATTGAACTGCTGGCCCTGGTTACTGTTTGGTTAATCTGGTTTACTGGACTACTGGCAGCCAGAGGTTTCTGAAGGTGTGTGTGAGAGCTTTGTTCCAGGACAGGGGTGGGTTCCTGCTGGCATTACTGCTGGTTTGGCACGCAAAATTTTTTGCCCCCATGCACTTGCTTCACTCGCACACACACCGAAGTGTGTGTGCACATATGCACCTAAAAAGCCTGTGCATCTGCACAATGTTAGAAAAGGGGGTGGTGGCAAATTTTTGCAGTGAAGATTGTTCTGCGCATGCACAGAACCGAAAATCAAGATGGCGCTGCTGACAATGGTACCAGTTCGGGGGCATGGCAGGCCGAGTTACTACCTACTCGGCCGAACCGGGCCGAACTGGTAGGAACCCACCTCTGCTCCAGGACTTGTAGTGAATATGGGAACATTTGGAGGGCACAGTTGGAGCAATAAAGGGGAGTTAGGCCTGTTCTCTGGTTGTGTTGCTTTCATGCCATGTCCTGGGTCATCCCTACCCCCCCTCCCTCCCTTCCAGTGGTTAGAATGCCGTATTGCAGGCTAATTCTGCTGATTGTCAGGAATTCGATCCTGAGCAGCTCAAGGTTGACTCAGCCTTCCATCCTTCTTCCGAGGTGGGTAAAATGAGGACCCAGATTGTTGGGGGCAAATAGGCTGACTCTGTAAACCGCTTAGAGAGGGCTGTAAAAGCACTACGAAGCGGCATATAAGCCTAAGGGCTATTGCTATTTATCAAGTAATACAATTTCAGATCCTTATGTAGCCATGTAACTAATTATGAGCACTTCACACCTACTTCTACGAATCAAAGAGCAAGAATTTATTTATTTATTTTATTTATTTATATTTGGTGCTTCTAGACCGCCCCCTCTCCCAGAAGGGACTCGGGGCGGTGTACAGTCCATAGAGAATATCACAAAATACAATAAAAATTAAATATGTACAGTTTGGAGGAGGTTAAAATGCAATTAAAAGAACTGTACAAAGCTAATATAAATATAAGTTTTAAATCCCTAAAACAGACACAACAAATTAATAAACCCCTAAGATAACCAGATAATAATACATTTGCCAGGAGGGACAGTTGTAATTATGCCAGGCCTGCTAATCGGAACAGGTGAGTCTTCAATTTTTGCCGGAAGGAGCGGAGGTCAGAAGTGGTTCTAATGTCGGGGGGGAGGTCATTCCAGAGGGTTGGGCCCATCACAGAGAAGGCCCTACTCCTTGGTGTCGCCCGTTGGCATTGCCTAGTGGACTGCACCAGGAGAAGTCCCTCCCTGTGTGAGCGAATTGGCCGCAGGGATGTATGTGGGAGGATGCGATCCCGCAAGTAACTAGGTCCCGTGCCATGGAGCGCTTTAAAGATGGTAATCAGCACCTTGAAACGCACCCAAAAAACCACAGGTAGCCAGTGCAGCTCGCGCAGGAGAGGTGTTACGTGGGAGTACCTCGTACTCCCCATCACAGCCCGCGCGGCTGCGTTCTGAACTAACTGCAGTCTCCGGGCGCGTCCCAAGGGCAGCCCCATGTAGAGAGCGTTGCAGTAATCCAGGCGGGACGTCACCAGCGCATGAGTGACCGTGTGTAGGGCATCCCGGTCCAGTAGGGGGCGCAATTGGCACACCAGGCGAACCTGGTGGAACGCCCCCCTCGCCACGGCTGCCACATGGTCATCCATTGACAGCCGGGCATCAAGGAGGACGCCCAAATTGCGCGCCCGTTCCACAGGGGGCAATTGTTCGCCCCCTATGGCCAGCGATGGAATCAGCTGGCTGAACCGAGGTGCCGGTAGCCACAGCCACTCGGTCTTGGAGGGGTTGAGTTTAAGTCTGTTGTCTCCCATCCAGACCCCGACGGCTTCCAAGCACCGGGACATCACTTCGACAGCCTCGTTGGGGTGGTTTGGGGTTGAAATATACAGCTGAGTATCATCAGCGTAGAGGTGATACTCAACCCCAAAACCACGGATGATCTCACCCAGCGGCTTCACATATGTGTTGAACAGGAGAGGCGAGAGGACCGACCCCTGTGGCACTCCAGAAGTGAGTGGCCTCGGGGTCGACCTCTGTCCCCCTGTCAACACACATTGCCTCCGGTCGGAGAGGTAGGAGCCGAACCACCGCAAAACGGTACCTCCGACTCCCATCCCCTCCAACCGGCGCAATAGGATACCATGGTCGATGGTATCAAAAGCCGCCGAGAGGTCTAATAGGACCAGGATAGAGGAACAACCTCTATCTCTGGCCCTCCAGAGATCATCAACCAACGCGACCAAGGCTGTTTCTGTGCTGTGCCCGGGTCGGAAGCCGGACTGGCGTGAGTCTAGATACTCGGATTCGTCAAGGTGTGACGAATGAGCATCTTGCGGTTGACCTTGTTTTCTATATGATCTCCCTGTATGTAAATGAATTAATATGTATGGTGTTGGCATGGAGCAACAGGTAGTCCTTGACTTACGATAGCTCGTTTAGTGACCGTTCATGTACGTATATGTATGTATATGTGTGTACCTGTATGTCTATATGTATGCATGTATATTTTATTGTACGCCGCCCCGAGTCCCCTGTGGAGAGGGAGCGGCTAACAAATTAAAAATGTGAATTTTGAAAGTTACAACGGGACTAAAAAAAGTCATTTATGACCGTTTTTCACAGTCATGCCCTTTTCAGCATCCCCATGATCACATGATCAAAATTCAGATGCTTGGCAATTGGTTCACACTTATGACCGTTGTGGCGTTCTGGGATCTCGTTTTGTGACCTTCTGACAACAAAGTCAACGGGGAAGCCAAATTCACTTAGCAACCAGGTTATTAACTTATCAACTGCAATGGTTCACTTAACAACAGAGGCAAGAAAGGTTGTAAAATGAGGCAAAACTCACTTAACAAATGTCTCACTTAACAAAAGAAATATTGGGCTCAGTTGTGGTCCTAAATCGAGGCCGACCTGTATTTATGACGGTTGCCATGTCCCACGGTCATGTGATCCCACTTTTGTGATCTTCTGACAAGCCAAATTAATGGGGAAGCCAGATTCACTTAGCAACCGGGCTACTAACTGCAGTGATTCCCTTAGCAACTGCAGCAAGCAAGGTCGTAAAATGAGGCAAAACTCGCTTAACACATGTCTCACTTAGCAACATTAATTTTGGGCTCAGTAAGTTGAGGGCTACCTGTGTTTGAAAGACGAGTCTGGTCTGACGGTGCTTCTTGATTTTTTTTTACAATGCCAATTTTTAAAATAATATTTTGTGGCTCCTTGCTTTGCCCTTTCGGTTTTGCTCCCTTAAAATTTCTACCAATGCAGCATCCAGCACTGTGAACGCTCCATGTAAGGAGCCAGACTCTGAGGGGTGCAATGCTGCACATTTTTGAAAGGATGTTGTTAAACCAATGCTGGCTTATATTTTTATTTTCCCTAGCAATGTAACCCTTAGCAGTTATGAATGAAAATCAGGCACTGAGGCCACACATCTCTCCCTCTGGGTGGGTGGGTGGATGTGTGTTTTTTAAGCAGTTGGCACACAAAGAGCCTTAAGTTTCCTATGGAAATCTTAGTGCAGTGTAAGGAGAGTAAAAGCCACAATCCTATTGTGCTTTTCTCTCCCTCCCCCCTTTCTTTCTTTCTCTTTTCTCTCCCTATCTCTCTCTTTCTTTCTCTTTCTCTTCTCTCTCCCCCTATCTTTCTCTCTCTGTGTGTGTGTGTGTGTGTCTCTCCCTTTCCCCTTTCTTTCTTTCTCTTTTCTCTCCCTTTCTTTTTCTTTCTCTCTCTGACTATCTTTCTCTCTCTCTCTGCCTATCTCTATCTCCCTCCCCCTCTCTCTTCCTTCCTTTCTTTCTCCCCCTCTTTCTTGCTCTCTTATCTTCTCTCTCACCCTATCTTTTTCTCTTTCTCTCTCTCTCTCTCTCTCTCTCTCTCTCTGTGTCTCTCTCCCTTTCCCCCCTCTTTCTTTCTTTCTCTCTCTCTCCCTATCTCTTTCTCTCTCGTGCTCTCTCCCTCTTTCTCTTTTCTCTCTCTCTGTGCTTCTCTTCCTATCACTGTCTCTCCCTCTCCCCCTTTCTTTCGTTCTTTCTCTTCTCTCTCCCTATCTCTCTCTTTCTTTCTCTCTCATATTCTCTCTCTCCCTCCCTATCTCTTTCTCTCTCGCGCGCTCTCTCCCTTTCTATATATGTGCGTGTCTCTCTCTCTCTTTCTCTCCCTCTCCCAATCTTTCCCTCTTTCTCCCTCTCCTCCCCCTCTCCCAGAAAGCGAAGGACGTTGAAATGCTTGAACGGTTCTGCTGACCCTTCCCAACCAGCCTTTGGAGCCATAAATATCCCCTTTGCCTATAAATAACAGTGTGCTGCATCTTGAACATGTTCCTTAACAAGAGGGGGTGATTTACCAAGGTGATAAACTGTAACTAATGCTAGGGTATCATAATGGGTAAATAGATTAGCCCGGCCGAAGCCTCTGCATCTCACCACCCATCCGGAAAACCCCCTTCATTCATTTAGCGTCTGCTCCATGCTTACCGCAGCGTTTTGCAACCAGGCGTAACGCTGTCCGATGGTTCCGGAATCGATCGCTGTGTGTTTTCTCATGACAATGGAGCGCATTAGCAAACACAAGATCTAATGAGGCTCCTTCCCGATCACTTTGGTTTCATCTCCAGTTTTACGGGCTCGGTCTGCGTTAAATCTCCTAATTGTACGGTGTTCGTTTGATTCCGTGACAATATCAACAGGCATAAAAAGACCTGTTAAGCCTGTAGGGTTCATTTTAAAAGATGGCAAGATTTGGAGGACACACCTCTGCCTACCTTCCTTAGAAACCAAGGTTGAAACATCAGTCAAGTTACACTTTAGTTGATTAATTGGGGGCAGGCAGTTCAAACGGTAAGGATAAATATCCGTTGTGCAGGGAGTTTTAATTTAAGCGTGTCCCTGCTTCCTTTTACGGTCTACTTTGCTTTATATGGTTTAGTGTAGTGGGAACTGAATAAGAAAATATCGAAAATCCCCTTTTTTTCTAGGAGAGAATGGTGATAGAATAGATATTTCGTTGCATTTCTTCTGATCTCTTAAAATACGAATATCTTTTAAATAGATGCAAAGCTAAAACATCTATATACTGTACATGTTTAAAAGTCCTAATAAAAACATAGTGTTGGAAATATAATATACATATTAGATCAGGGATTACCAACCTTTCGGACCTCAGGGACCACTAAATTCATAATTTTAAATCCCGTGGACCACTAATTTGAATTAGTGACGGGATGGGGTCCTTCAGGCACTTAGCTTGGCTGCCTGTTAACAGAGAGAAGTGCCTCTGGTCAACCCTAGGTTTGCTGTCCATTGCAGCTGGGAATCTCAAATACAGCCAAGAATGAATGTTTGTCTTGTAGCCATCGCAGGTGCTAGATCGGCCCCCTACAAACGCTGTCTTTTTAGGAGCCTGGCTGAAGTTTCGCGCACCGCTCACTGAAGCACCAGGGAGGGAGAGAGGGAAGGGCTGGAGCTACTAAACAGGCAGCCAATCTAAGTGCCTGAAGGACCCCATCCTGTCAGCGAGCGGGGGTAATTGTTTTTTTTTTAAAGAATTTTATTGGTTTTTTAAAAAATTTGGGGGAAAGGGTAGGTGGATATACAAAAAAAAAAAAATTGGCAGCTCCATCGTGCTAGAGGTAGGAATCCCTCCAATTCTCACAACTTTTTACAGAAAAAAAAAAACAAAAGATAAAAGATAAGCAAAAACAGCATCTTATTATACATTGTATCAACCATGTGTTCAATCATCTCTTTTGCCACTTTCTAATATATCAACAATTAAAATAATATTCCAGATATATTTATTTTTGTGACCTGAGTCTTTCCATTATTGTTCCCTCCCCCCTATCCCCAGGCGGAGCCGCAGCCCCTCCCTCCTTCATGTCTTGTGTTTTGTCGCCTTTTTCACTACTTCTTATATTTCTGTCCTCTAGGAGGGCACTATGTTTTTTAATATAGTGTTAATATACAACTGTGTTAATTCTAATTCTGTTTTCCTCCCAAAAGATCAGCATTCCTTCTGGCAGTAACCATCTAAACCAAATTCCCTTATTATATAATTTCTTTGATAAGGAGGAATACTTCCTCCTCTTATCTCTTATTTTTTTCGGAATTTGCTTAAGAATGGCAATTTCTCTGAGCCCCTAGAATCTCATCCCTCGTGGTCTTCCTAAGAAATTTAACATGTACTTCCCTTGGAACATTATGTGTTCTGGCATATGCTGAATTAATCCTATAAACCAGATCCATATCCCACCACAACTGTTCTTTATCTCTTTTAATATATTCTGCTAAAATTGTAACTCATAATATCCTTAAGATCTTCATCTTCTGTCTCCGGTAGGTTCTAGAATCTGAGAAAGAAGGACATTCTTTCAAGTTCTATCTTTGCCATAAAATTTTCCAATTCTATATTCCTCTTCTGGACTGCCTTAACCTCATCCCCCAGCCCAGCCGCGCCCTCCTCTAGCACACCAATTCTCTGTTTATTTTCTGTTATTTGTTGCTGCACACTTTTAAGCTCATCTCTAAAATCTGCTACCTCCTTTTTCAACTCATTTTGTCCCTGCATAATAGCTTGAAACATTTGAGTAACATAAGTCTTTTGAACTCTCTCCAGTCTTTTCTTGTAAAAATGATGAAATTTTTGTCTGTTGAATCGTTGGACTGGATGCAGTAGAAGTTGGTGCCGAGGCTGTTTTGCCTGTAGGTGGTTTTCTGGGCCCCATTGTCTAAGTTCAGAAAGAGTAAAAATCTTTTGCAAAAGAAATGGCGTCTGTGAAGCGCGCAGCCAACCCAGTCCGAGAAGAGAGGCAAATCCAAAAGTGAAAATTAATCCTCTGTCACAGTTCCAAGCCAGGAAGTCACTCAAAAAAAAAAAAAAAAAAAAAGGAAATCAAATAGTCCAAATCCAGAAAGACCATGTAATAGGAGAGGCTCCAAGAGTCCTTCAGGGGGGATAATATAAAGCCAGACTTTCTTCAAAGGTAGTTTCAAAAGGCAGACTTCATTTATAAGTGCGAAGAAGAAGAAGGAAGAAGGCCATCTTGGCTCCTCCTCGGGATCAGGAGCAGAACATTCAAAACTTCCATAAAACTTTCAAAACAACTCAGCAATCAGCTCTTGCAGTTATGATATAAATCTTTTCACATAGTTAGTTAAAGTGGCTAATTCATTTTTTTGCTCTCTATCTCCATTCCGAGATTGAGAGACAGTCCAAATGCCGCTTTGCCTGAGAGGGGTAGAAGAAAAAAAACAACTCCCCTCCAATCTTCCTGCTTCAAACAGATTGAATCCACAACTTGTAAAAAAAGCCGCTACTCGTCAGTTAAAAGCAATTAAGGAGATTGGAGCGAATTTCTCACCTCCAGCACTTCAGCCGCTGCATGTAGTTAACTCTTTCCTTCCGGAATCCATTCAACGAAGGTGCTATTATGCACCCCCTATGCTCCTCGGCTCCTAAGGCGAAACTGGAGACCCCCCATGGCTGCTGCCTATCTGGGGGGTTCCAGCAAGCCGCCCTACGGCAGGTGGTCCCTACAAGACCCCTGTGCTCCTAAAAGGAGCCCACCGGAGAAGCAAACAGCAGATCAACGTCCGTCACCTTCGGAAACCGGAAGTGATCTCGCCGGGGGTAATTGTTTTGACAGGCTGTATCCGACCCGGGGGGTGTAGTTTGAGGACCCCTAATTTAGTGCAATATAAAAAATGCAAAGATTTTTCTGATGACCACCAACATTTTCTCGTGGAGCACCAGTGGTCCACGGACCCCCAGTTGGTGACCGCTGTATGAGAGAATACATATTGTAATGATATATGGCAAGGGTGGGGAACGATGTCCCTTTTATAACTTGTGGACTTCAACTCCCAGAATTCCTGAGTCAGCATCGTTCCTCAACGCACGACCACAATTGAGCCCAAAATTTATGTTGTTGAGTGAGAAATCCAGGAAGCAGATTTTGCCCCATTTTAGACCAGTTCAATCATTTCTGGTTCTCTTCTGCTGAATGAAAAATTACTCCATTCACCCGGGAAGAAATTAACACAGATCTCAGTTAAATTCCTGAATGCTAGATAGCAGCGGTGTCAAACCCAAGGCCCCTGGGCCAGATCCGGCCAACGGGGTGCTTAGATCTGGCCCATGGGGCCACCCTGGAAACAGCGAAGGAGCAGCCTGTGGTTCCTATGCCAGTGAAAATGGAGGCCAGGAGGGCCACGGGCCTAGAAAGCTAAAAGGGATGATGGTCTCTTCCAGCTCTGGTATTCTGATATTCTTTAAGATATAAACTCCTTTGTCATGGGCACGGTGGCTCAGTGGCTAAGACCAGGGGTTGGTTGCTGCAATTGCCGCTTCGCTCAGGGACGTGCTAAAAAAATACTTCTGCACATGCGCAGAAGCCAAAAACATGATGATGGCGCCTACAGCAGTGCCGAAACAACCAGTTCGGGGGCATGGCAGGCCAAGTTACTACCTACTCAGCTGAACTATCCGAACCAGGAGGAGCCCACCTCTGGCTAAGATGCTGAGCTTGTCGATCAGAAAGGTCAGCAGTTTGAATCCCTAGTGCCGTGTAACAAAGTGAGCGCCTGTTATTTGTCCCAGCTTCTGCTAGCCTAGCATGTAAAGCATGTAAAAAATGCAAGTAGAAAAATAGGGACCACCTTTGGTGGGAAGGTAACAGCTTTCCATGTGCCTTCGGTGTTTAGTCATGCCAGCCACATGACCACGGAGACGTCTTTGGACAGCGCTGGCTCTTTGGCTTTGAAACGGAGATGAGCACCGCCCCCTACAGTCGGGAACGACAAGCACATATGTTCAAGGGGAGCCTTTACCTTTTATCTTCATCATTTGTTTCAACGCCGAAGAGCCAGCACTGTCTAAAGACGTCTCCGCGATCATTTGTCCTATAAATCCTGGGTGGCTGAAGCTAGAATTCTGGTGGGGAACAGAAAAGATGTCACCTAATACCCCAACCAAGAGAAGGAAGAGCTGAAGGGTCAACATGCTTCATTCTGTCTGGCAAATGGGCCCCAATCCAATCCTTAAACCCCAGCAGAAAGCGGAGATGAAAGGGACCATCTGTAAATCTGCGCTCCTGTTTAATAAAGGGTGGGAAAGAGGGAAAACACAGCTGCTTGCCTGGTCTGTGTGGGAAGGAGCTGCCTGACTGTTGGCACCATCTGGGGCTGCCTTTGTGTTCGGGTGCTTGATCTGTTCATTATACCTGGAGAGCCAGCCTCTCGTGCCCGGGGTGTCAATGAGACGAGATGCCGGCAGCCTCAGAAGCTGCAGCTGAGCCTGCGGATGGTGAATGGCTGAATCCGTAAGCAGGTTGTGGGTTTGTGTGGGGCAGATGATTTCAAGGGGCAGAAGAGAGCAGTCAGATTCAGTCAAACCGTTGGTATTCCTTTTATTCCGTTTATCTGGACCATTTCACTGGTCCCGGTAAAAGCAAGTTTGCAGGTGTTCGTCAACCATCTGAAGAGGGGTGAAGGTGTCTTCCTTCCTTCCTTCCTTCCTTCCTTCCTTCCTTCCTTCCTTCCTTCCTTCCTTCCTTTCTTTCTTTCTTTCTTTCCACACACTCTGCAAGGGCAGCCACATATATAGTGTGAGACAGTACTCAGATGAGTGATAAGTAAACTCTAGTTCAGGGGTCTCCAACCCCCCTATCGGGTCTTGAGAACTTTGGAACCCGGCTGCGGAAGTGATGGATGCATGCGAGTGCATATCCCCACTTGTGTGAGTGGTGGGCAAACATGCGTGCCCGGCGCTCACGTGAATGGAGCTGCATGCATACATTTGCCTGCGGCTTGCGTGAAACTATCTACTCCCTCCTCCTCTCCTTCCCGGCTGGTCCACAAAGCTGGAAAGTTTGGGGAACTCTTGTCTAGTTGGCCATTACTCCAGCCAACCTGTTCAGAAAGGCACATTATTGGGAGCAGTCCAGAGTCATTTGCTGAGATGGGCTGTTATAGAAATCAAGCAGCCAACCAACCAAATAAATAAATAAATACATTTGCTGCTCCTGCACACTTCCTTTTTTCATTCTGCTTTTTCATTCTTCCTCCTTCTAGATCCCTCATAAAAAGGTGTATTTTTACCTTCATTGCCAGAGAGGGCATTTGCGGTACCCCTAGAAAGAGCAATTCACACTTTGCATCCAGTCTGCAGTTGTGAAGATGGATGGTTTCCATCTAACGCTATCGTAGTTACATTTAGCTGCGAGAAGGATTATTGCATTGGTAATTGTTCCAGTGCCAGCTGAGTTTACGATTTGCCAGAATGCTGTGTTCGTTCTCTTTTTTCATCCTAGTTCTTCTCTCCACCCCCTCTCCAGAATCCAAATGGCTTCCCTGCCATGTTAGGTAGTGATTGTTATCTGCAGCGGTTGTGTAAAAAGGAATGAAATGAAGGAGGTTGTGTAGCCTTTGTTGCTGGCCCGTTAGTTAGTCGTGTGAAAGGTGACACTTCGTTTTGATCAAAAGGTTGTTGTAAGATTCCTTGACTAACGGAGAAACATTTAGATTTGTGCTCTCTCTTTCTTTTTAATTAAAAACTTTTTTTTATTAAACGCACATTAAAGCATTGGACGCGGTCTAACCATCCTGGCAATGTCTTTGCCATACATACTAGAATATAAAATGAAATATTATAACCACCATGCTTATTTACAATTGGTCCATTCAGTATTTACAAATATAAGGATATTGTATTTCCATCCATGTTGCTTTCTTCTTGACTTATACATTTTCACTGTTGCAATTTCATACATAATTGTAATCTCCATTCTATACATCTTAGTCATTGCTTATCTTGGGTCTTTCCTTTTTTGTCCCAACCATCGATAAAATTTATCCCAGATCTTATAATATTCTGATTCGTCTTTGTTCTTCAATTCCCACATCAATTTGTCCATTTCAGCACAAATCAGAATTTTCCTAATTATTTCCTCTTCTTGTAGAATTTCCCTGTTTTTCCAGTTTTAGGCAAAGACCATTCTTGCTGCCATAACAATATGTATTATTAAGTAGATTACTCCCTTTGTTATGTTTATCGTTTATGATTCCCAAAAGAAATAGTTCTGGTTGAATTCTATTTCCTCTTTGGTTATCTCTATCAGCCACCTTTGAATTTTCCACCAATATTCTTTTGTTTTTTGGCATGACCACCACATATGATAGTACGTGCCTGATTCATAATCACATTTCCAACAATTTGGTGCTAAATTTCTAAACATTTTGGCTATTCTCGTGGGTGACTTGTGCTCTCCATTTATAACACATCACACCAGATCAAAATAAGAATCCTCCCTATAAGGGATTGATTTATTCACATTCAGAAATGATCACTTTAATTGCTGGCTGTGGGTTGAGTTACTCTTCTTATTGTAGAGTTGTTAAAAAGTGGTTTTAGGGGGCTTCCCAAGTAAGAGCCAGCTGCCTGTTGCTTCCTCCCTTTTTTGTTATTGAGGCTGTGCCTTACTTAAGTGTGTGATGGAAGCCCCAGGTATGGAAATCAGGAAGACCTAACAGAATTGGAAGGGGCCTAACCGGAAAGTAAGCCCTAGCAAGATTTTTTCAGAATGATTGTGATATAAGCCCTACCCCAAAAATAAGCTCCAGTTGAGATCGTCATCCAGGTGGACGTGGTTTGTACCGTATTTCCCCAAAATAAGACCTAACCAGGAAATAAGCCCTCGCATGATTTTTTCAGAATGCTTGTAATGTAAGCCTTACCCAAAAATAAGCCCTAATTAAGATAATCAGCCAGATTATCATGCATTATTATGCAGTTAGTAATGTATTTTCCCCCAAAATAAGACCTAACCAGAAAATAAGCTCTAATGCGTCTTTTGGAGCAAAAAATAATATAAGGTCCTGTCATATTTTCGGGGAAAACACAGTACCATCCAACAAAGAAATGTTTTCATTAATTTCCATTACAGTAAATTCAGAAATACAAGTAGTCCCTTGCTGAAAAATAGACTTTGAATGATAGTACTACTAAATATGTATAAAAATATGAATAACAGTGGAACTTAAGAGCTGATTAGGGGAATATATATATAAATATATATTAATCTAAGCATGTATATTAATAGTAGAATTATATGGATTGAACAACTGGAAAGAATATGAATAGAAAATACCTTAAATGTATAAATGATCATGATTGATACTAAAACTGTGTAAGGAGATATTGAAAAATGGAAGAATGAAGGATGGAACCTTGATTTAACTATGGAAATATGAACAACAAAATAGATGGAAAACATGTCTTTGAATATTATAGCGACATGAAAGGGGGGGGGAGTTAAAATAGGGTTAGAAAATAGTGGGGGGGAAATAATAATTATATATTAATATGTTATGATACACAAAAGGACAGAAAGATGGTTCAGAAAGGAAGGGTGATAATAAAAGACATATATAAATGATATAAAACAATGGAATAAAATGTAATATTTAGGAATAATAAGACTGTTTCTGTGTACTGAAAAGTATGTTACCCAGTTGCCACACATTGATATATATAAAGAATATAAAAAATAAAAATTTGATTGGGAAAAAAAAGTAGTCCCTTGTTTAAGCAAAACAGTAGCTAAGTGAATTTTTATGATCTTTCATGCCACCGTTGTTAAGTGAATCACTGCACTTGTTAACACAGTTGTTAAGTGGATCTAACTTTCCCCCTTGACTTTGCTTGTCAAGAAATCACGAAAAGTGATCACCTGACCCCCTGAACTCTGCAACCGTCACAAGTACATGCCAGTTGCCAAGCAACACGTGACCACGGGGATGCTGCAATGGTTGTAAGTGTGGAAAAGGATGATAAGTCACATTTTTTCAGTTATGTTGTAACTTCCAACAGTCACTAAATGAATGGTTGTAAGTCAAGGACTACCTGTATGTTGGAAAGGATACTTGTATCATTGTTAATTTGTGCTTTTGTATCTGTGATTATTTGTACATTTTCGTTTTTAAAAAATCTTATGCACAGATGTCTTTAACTGCTTATGGTAATTTTATCAATTCTTTAGTAAATCTCAGCAAATCTGGAATCAATCCAGCAGGATATAAGTGAAATTAAAAAAAAGAAAGAAAGAAATCCTTTGCCCTTCCATTCAGAAACATTGATATATTTTTTTTAAACCAATTCTTAACCACAATCGACATTTCCCAGACTAAATCTAGTCTGAGCTTCTAACCAAAGGCAGGTCATTGGCATGTGAATATCTATAAAAACAGAACAAATATTTGGTGGATTTTTTTTCCCCATTGCATCTTGAAGTTCTTCCATCTGTTCATCTGTCCAGACAATTCTCTTAAGAAATACAGTAATTTGGGGCCAGCTGCAGTGAAGAATGATCTTAAGAGACATATTTTAGCTTTTGAGAAAAATAGGAATCATGGTGGCTCAGTGGTTGGAATGCAACATTGCAGACTAATTCTGCCCATTGCCCGGAGTTCGATCCTGACCGACTCAAGGTTGACTCAGCTTTCCATCCTTTCAAGGTCGGTAAAATGAGGAGCTCGATTGTTGGGGGTGAGAAGCTGACATTGTAAACTGCTTAGGAGAGGGCTGTAAAGCAATGTGAAGCAGTATATAAGCCTAAGTGCTACATGCTGTCCGAAGATGTCTCCGTGGTCATGTGGCTGGCATGACTAAATGCCGAAGGCGCACGGAATGCTGTTACCTTCCCACCAAAGGTGGTTCCTATTTTTCTACTTGCATTTTTACATGCTTTCGAACTGCTAGGTTGTAAGTAACGGGAGCTCACTC